>NC_031768.1:102443613-102479213 GCF_001522545.3 Parus major
GCAGCAGCAGCGGCAGCAGCAGCAGCGGCAGCGGCAGCAGCGGGTACCGGGAGGAGCGGAGTCCCGGGCGCTGCCGCCCGGCTCTCCCGGCTCTGCCGGCGCTCCCGACGCTCCCGGAGCCTCCCGGGCGAGCCCGCAGCGCTCCCCGGCGGCCGAGGGACGCAATGGGAGTCTCCGTGCGGGGCAGCGAGCGGGGGATGGCCGGGATGGCGATGGGGTACCGGGGAATGGCGTGGGGGGGATGGAGTACCAGGGGATGGAGTGCCGGGATGGTGTGTGCCGGGAGCCGGGGGGCGACCCGCAGGGAACAAGCGGAGGAGCCGCCGCGGGGTGCCAGGGTTGATCTGCAGTGCTGGAGGGCTCTGTGAGCTGTTCAGTGCTGGTTGCAGCGCCTAAGAACCACCCCGGGAATGCGGCGGGGCCGGGGCGAGAGAGGCAGTGCTGCCAGCGCCTCACCTCTGTGTGATAACTGGCCACTTATCCCTTGGGGAGCATCACAGCGACATCGCACTCCTCGGCATCCTTAAAGGATATTTCACAGAATCATTTAGGTTGGAAAACACCTCCGGGATCACCGAATTCAACCTTTGACCGACTGCCCCATGTCAAACAGACCACGGCACCGAGTGCCAGGCCCAGACATTTCTTGAACACCTGCAGGGATGGGGACTCCACCATCTCCCTGGGCAGTCTGCTCTAACAACTTAATGTGAAGAAATTCCTCATGATATCCAGCCCCAGCCTTCACTGGTGCATTCTGAGACCATGGCCTCTGGTTCTTGCCTGGGAGCTTGGGCTGAATCCCACCTGGCTACAACCAAAAAGGAAGATGAGGAATTACTGACTGGCATACAGACAACTCTTGGTTGCTGCCCCCAGTTCACACATTGCCCTCACCAATGCTCCACATTTTTATCAGTTTCTAAGGGAGAAAATTGTAATCCAGCACACTTAAGGAACACAAAATATTGCCCCCAAATTTATCTATATTCCTGCATAATTTCTGTGCCCAAAGAGCCTCAATTACAGAGAACATACAAAAAGGAAGGAATTAATAGGGCTGAGGAAAGATCATTAAAATAAAACAGAAGCATACAAGGACAGAAAAAAACCCCACCTTATTAAAAATCATAGCCTTACATGTGAAGTTTATAAAACATAGTCAATATTTTAAAAAAAGTCAGTTTTTTATATAGGCAGAAAAATAACCATTTCTGAAAAATGTCATTTGCATAAAAACTAATGGAATAATTTGATAAACAAAAATGTTTAATTTCCCTCTTCTTACACTAGATTATTTTAATTGGTACCTTAAAATATTTAAATTAATGTGATTTCATTAAAATAGAACCATCTCCCCCAGTAATAGCTGAACTGAAGCTATTTTTGTTCCTGACATGACATATTTGAGGTTCTACCAGTCATACAAATCTCTGCAGTGGCACATTCACTGTTATACCATTGGGCTTCAACATGAAATAAGATGTTCCATGTGATGTAAAGGCAATAAGATCAATGGCAGGAAAGCCCAAACTAAGACACAGTACAGATTAGATTGATGAAATCAAAATCCAACTCAACTTCATTTGGAGTATTGGACAGAACACAGATGGAAGACAGGCAGGATGCTGCTCCAGAGGCAATCTGTACAGCTTACTACATAACTTAATTATGCAAGAGCTTTTCATCAAAATCTAGTGGCATTTCCTCATAGATTTGTCCTGTAGTATATTTTGGTTTAACATTTTACAATCCACTAGTCCATTATCTGTTGCTGTCTTTGGTTCAGTCACTGTAAATCTCTGGACCAAAACAGCCCATCACACCTTGGCTCTGCTGTCTCTACTTTGTTGACTTGTGGTGCCAGGCTTTCCTTTACTTCAGCTATTACTCTGACTCCTGAATTAGATTAAAAGGCCCTGGGGACATTCTTCAATGTTCATATTGATGTTCTCTGCAGCTTTTCATGGTCCTAATCTATCATCAACTAATTACTAGAATTAACCTTTTGTATTCAGTACCTTCCACCTAGCAAAATCTGCAAACACTGCAGCAACATCTCCTGACTGCAGAAACCTGTCATGAATGCTGATATTAATGAATGTGTGTTATGGCAAGGACAGGGAACTCTGTATTATTCAAGTCATCCAGCATGTCCTGTTACATGAGTTTGCACCCAGGAACTTGTGTGGAAAGGTTTTAATTTGGGGAAGTTCATAGTGAGAGTGGAAAATTATTTTAAACAAGAAATCTATTTTTTGACTAGTACTTTCAGTTTTTCACACTAGTATTTTTCTGTTTCTTCTCTGACATCTTGAAATCTAACCTGCAGAAACAAAAAGCACATAGCAGTAAAATAAAGTTGGTGAAAGCTGAACTTTAAGTATAATGCTAACAATAAGTCTAGGTATAATGTTTAACATAATGTTAAATTCTCCACAAAATAAAGCCTTATGGGCATAAAAAATGGGTGGAAACTTTCAACTCTCAGTGACTTTGTTGACCATCTGTAAAGTGGACATAAGCCCCCTCTGTCTGTCAGCTCAGACAGGTCTTTTAAAACAGAATTAAAATTTTTGTGAACACAGATGGAAGAGCAAGTGCACTGAAACAAGATCCTAGATTAATTAATAAATTAATTAAATTAAAAAAAATGAATATTGTTTTGTGTTTTAGGAGAGGGTTTGAAAAGAGTGTGTAATGAAGATCTCATCTTGTAAACTTAGTAAGAAAACACAAAACCTCAAAGAGTAGTGAATTTGGCCCGTTCTGGGTAGCCTGTGACCTGAACAAGGCAGGCCAAGTGCTAAAACAAACAAACAAATCCCCAGTGACTGCACAAATGGACATCACACAGCTTTTCTGGTATCAAAATCTTGTAGATAATTTTTTCAGATGAAGTCTCCCATGTCCACATTTTGTGTTGCATTGTAACAACCATATGTTTTGGTATGTTTTTCCTTCACACACGCAGAAGTTCCCACTCTTCTTTTCTTACTCTCTTACACCTATAGACATAAACATCTACTGTTGGTAGTCCTCAACCACATTATATTTAACATCATTTCAGTATTTTTTCTCCACACCTTTGTTTTAAAGAGCTTTGCACCAAAGTGCTGACTAAATTGCAGGTAAATGATCAACTACAAACACATTGCTAATTACATTTAATGTCATAATTACAACAAAAGTTCCAACTCACATCTAAGATCAGTTGCATAGAAGTTAATAGAAGGAAAATAAGAGATCAATAAAGGTGATTTCCAGTGTTATTAAATTGAAACCTTTCTGCAACAGAAAAAAAACAAACTAAATTTTTATTTAACTTGTAATTTTGTTTTAGAAGCAAATTTGCCTTTTCCAAAAACTTTTGAAATCCTGAGATTTGACCCTTTTTAGAACCCAACTGTCTAGCCATGCTATAAGACCTTGTGATGGATTTTATCTGCAGTGTTAATAACCTTCCAGGGTCCTGCTAAACTCAGGATTTTTTAACATAGTTTAATGCAAAAGCCTGAATGTAGACATAGAAATTATACTGTCAATATGCACTAATTGAAGAACTTTTGTATTTTCCCTATGTTGTATTGGAATTAGCTCAAATGTATAAAATCTACTAATTAAAAATAATTACAAATCATAATTGTACAGTCAAAAGATGATATTTTATAGATATTCTCAGTGTTTCTGCTATCCTGTATCCATCAGTCATTCTACAGTCTTTCCTCTGAATGAATTAATTAATATTTTGTGGATCTTCATTTGCTTATGTCATTTTACTTTTATTTTTTTTTTTACTACACATCAGAGTGGAATTCTTTCTCTTCTGTGCTTTGTAATTTATTTGCTCAGTTCATGTTACCAAAATCTTTTGGTTACACTTGTGAAAACTCTGTAAAAACAAGTGGCAACCTTTCCTACATCTGCCTGCCAAAGAAACAATCAGTCCCATAGGGAACTTTTGATTCTTCTTTCAAAAATTTAGTCTCATTCTTCAGTTTAAGAAGAAATGGAGAGACAGATTCAAATTTGCCTCCAGAAATTATTTTGCAATGGCATCTCTTCTGTGCACAGCCTTGGGACATTATTTAAAGTAACTTTCAATGCATGGGTAGTGAGCAGTGGTACTGGCAGCAGCTTGGAAGAATTTATCTGAGCTGGCAGAAATATAGTGAAGCTGGTAAAATCTGGAGAGTTGATTTTTTTACTCTCAATGTCAGGATTTTTTTAGGAGTTCTGAATCCAAGAATTTATTTCTCAGGTCAGAAAGTAGCTCAAGAAACACACAGCAGTAATCACAGTCAAGAAGAAGATTCAGAACTAGCTCATTCTTATCAGCCTCTAACAAGCTTTTGGGTTTTAGGCTCTCTCATTATTGAGATGATATCCATATTTTCCATTCAGTCCATGGTCAGTACTGCTGGAAAAGTTCTGCATTCTTGACATTTGGGCTGGTTTCACAGTGTTTCCAAGCAAGGCAGATTTCAGGGCAGCAGAGGTTAGGAAGCCTCATGTAGCACCTCTGGGAGGCTGTTCACCATCTCACCTTGGCTACCTTTTTCTACTTTCTGCAGGACAGAATTGAGTTCATGTCCTCCTCCTCTTCCTCAATCTCCTGTGAAACAGCCTTGTGCTCTTATGTGACCCCTCTGCTCCTGTCCTGTCTTTTCCTCGAGCTGCACTTTGTGTCAAGTGGATCTCCTGCTGCACTCTGCTCCCTCAAAGCATGGAGACAGTTATCAGACACAGGGAAAAATCTCACACCAAAAGGGGCAGAAAGCACTGGGCTGTTCTGCTCCAGAAAGGTAAAAAGAGAATGAGTGAGAGAAATGAACACAAAGCAATGCTTGGAGTAGAAAGGGTGAGAGAGAGTCCATCTGTTTTAATGATGGAGTGAGACACTGACTAACTATCAGTTAATGAAAACAGAAGGCACAAATGTGAAATTAGGAAAGACTGTAGTTTTTCCAGTATTGTTTGGTTGTTAAACATACCAACAATGGAAGCCAGTTCTGGAAGCCATTTAGAAGGATGTGAAAAGACTGACTGTTTTCAACAACAATAAAGACATCCAGAGTTATTTAATGCAGACAAATTATTTTAAAGGTTTAAAAATCCTTTTACTATGTCCTGACTATTAGGGAAGGCATGAAATGACCTCTGTCAACTGTGTGGTTTTTGCACCTTCTTCTGACATGTCTGGTACTATTTGCTATTGTAGACAGACTACCAGACCAGATGGATCACAAATCTGATCCAATATGGTAACTCCTTATGTTCTTAAGTGAAAATTTTACCAAAAGCATATTGGGAAAGCTTTTGGAAAATCTCAGAAAACTGACACCAAAAATATCTAAGAAATTGCCACCTTCTGTCTGCTAAAAAAAAATGTCAAAGAGTAATCATTTTATTGCTGTCTAATCCAGCATGCTCTCTGCTTTTCAGGGCAAATATAGTCTTCAAATGGAACACTTTCTGAACTCTTGGGTTTTTTTAGGAATTACTTCCATCTGTCTTTGAATAAACTAGCTCTGCTCTGTGTTCTGCATATTAGGTTTTATCTCCAAATGATTTCCCTGGTCGCATTTTGAAGCCTGGACAAAGTGTTTTCAAGGTAGCTATAATTCAATGCTTAAACAATGTATATGACAAAATTTTCGACCCTTCAGTATCACTGGTGCTAGATTAATATTAAAAAAAACCCACAAAAGCAAAGAAAAAGTAAATTCCAGAAACCCAGAACAAGAAATGCTTATTTGAGATAGGAGGAAAGCAGGTGTATTTTCCAAGATGTATTTCCATTTTCCTTATTACATCTCTCCTTTGAAGATGGTAGCATTGATCAAATAACATTTCTCCAGGTAAAACTGATAACAGTTTCCCTGTAACCTCCAACTGCTCTGGGTCCTGTAACATCCTCATCTAAGGTATTTTCCTTCATTCTGTTTCAATGGTAATTGCTATCATGTGGACAAGACCTGGCTTATGCATTTCACATGGCTGCAGTTAGGTTCTGTGGCCATAACTTTACCACTATACCTTAAGAATTGTGGTGTGCCCTGTCTGTGATTTAATGTAGGGGCTGCAGCCCCATTCTAACATCTGATAAAGGGACTGCACCCTGAATTGCTTTCTCCTGCTTCTATATCACACTCCTATCCTTTGTTAAGGTCTTGCAGTTTTGCTTCCTTAGGTACAGAGGTATTGAACATCTCAAATGCCCTTTGTGAAAGAAAGAACGTAATGTAGAATAATTGCTAAGAGGGAAAGCTCTTGGATAATGATAATACTCTTGTCATATAAGCACAAATCTTAAATAGAAAGTATGTCTTGTTTTTCTGTTTGATCTTTCCATGGCCCTCTGCTAAAAAAAAATAAATCAATATATTGATTGAGAAAAATATAATAAACCAGTATACCAGAGCTTGCCTTTGTGAGCCAGGTTATAGATAGGGTTGATATAATAATGACATCTCTGAATTGCTAAGTTAGTGCACAGCAATTCCAAATAAGGAAGAGCTACGGACTTAGATGTTAAAAATTGAAAGGGGATTTGGGAGCAGACCTACAAGGTGTGTTGTGTCTGTCAGACCCACTGACTGCTGGGTCCAGCAGTAACAACTGTTTGGGGAGGGAGGAGTCAGATGCTGGAATGGTGAGTCATGATCACACATCAGAGAAGGGCAGTTGTACAGAGATAGAGATCAGGGATAAAGGAGCCCGAAGAAATTGCACAATTGAAGGGCAAGACACCAGCAGCCTATCTGAGGCTGGATGGCTGGGAGCAGGAGCTGTGCAGGGACAGGAGCTGGGAGGGACAGCCTGAGGATGGTGCTAGAACCAGAGTAAGAAACAGGTGGCTGCTGCTGAGTGGCAAGGAGACAGGACTAGGACATCTGACAAGGACAGCTGGAAATTGGAGTCTGGCAACAGAGAAGCACAACACAGGAGAGGTCACACCAAGCAGGACACAGCAGCTCACTGGGCTGCTTCAGCCAGCTGAGAAACACATCAAAAACTCAGAAGTGTACCTTTGCTGGCTGCACTTTTCAGGGTCTGATGGTCATCAGCTGGTCAGCTGCAAACTTATTGCAGGGTGAAGATGCTGCAAAAATGACATTTGTTTTTCTTGTGCACAGTAAGATAAAATAGCTGGATTTCATGGGAGATCAGAATATCTAAAGAATAATGGAAAACCAAGATACCCTGAATAGTGTTTTACCTTGAAAAAAAGCCAAAAAGATGTAAGTTGCTAGAATGATTTATCTCTATTTGACAACAAAGATTCTGTTTATCAATCTATACACATTAATGCATAAGACATGATAGTTCAAAGAGCAGAGGAGTAGTGCAGAAATCAGGGGTCCCACAAATTAATTCAGAGTTTCATCTGCATGGGAATTAAAAATGAATAAACAAACAGAAGAAGTAATTATCCATGACAGATGTGAAATACAGAAGATTAAGGAGTGAATTTAACAGTGAACAAGGGATTACAGGCAGTTGCAGTTAACAGGATCTCTCTACTGAAGGGCAGTAAGAAAATTTGTTTGAATTGCCAGCTGCTGTGAACTGTCACCACCTGAGCTATTTCCTTTAGAAGCACAAATCTATACTATCCAAGAGACCTATCCCTAACTAAGAGCATAAAGGAAGATAAAGCATTAGGTGACATGTGCTTATTAAGCAAGGCAAGAAGGTAATGTGTGTACCTGTTCCCAGCATATCTCCATTTCTGTAAGAGGCAGGCACAAGAGGAAACCAAGCAGGGAGTAAGGAAAGGCCCAGTCAGACATAAAGCAAGAAAATCCCATGGGTTGGGTTGGTTTGGAGGTGGGAACATTTGTCAGAAGGGATGTTTGGGTAGAGGAAGACGAGACACCCTGAGCTGACCAAGCCAAATCAGCTCCTGGAAGGATGCAGCTGTGAATATGGCATGGCTCTCTTGCAGGCTGGTCCTGCTGTGAGGAGGACGTGGCTGGCCTGTTTAGGAGCACCACACAACCATGGCTATGCTTCTGTGGGCTGAGCCCAGCCATGGACTATCTTCACCAGCTACAGCATTGTCCATCAAGTAGGCATTTAACAGTGCCTTCATTTGCTGGGGGAAACAGCCCTTGCATGCAGTTTTTAATCACCAGAAGTTATTTACTGTAATGGAAAATGAAGAGCAAGAAAACTCTGCAGGGGAGGGATAATTGACGTTCCTCCTTCCCCTCCTCTCATACCCAAACACCAGCACTGTGACTGGAGGTACACCCTGCTGGGGCCATTTTACTCTTCTGGGCAGAATCTTTTGTGTGTGTGCTTTATTTTTTGTAAATATACTTCCCTACCTGTTTAGGGGCCTCTTGCAGTGTCCCAGGATCAGTGTGGCCATGGTGGAGGAGCTGGATGTAATAGGAGCCATGGCATGCCTGAGAAAGCCTCTGGGGAAGCATGGCATGTGAATGATTCCCTAGAGGCTTCCCAGAGGATTCCCTTGGCCTCAAAGCTCTGGTCTGCTTCTGTTAAGCATTGGAATTGGGAATTGGGGAGCCCGGGTGGAGTCACCATCCCTGGAATTTTTCAAGAACTGACTCAATGTGGCACTTAGTGCTGTGGTTTATTTGATAGAGTGGTGCTCAACCAAAGGTTGGACTCGATGATCTCGGAGGTATTTCCAACTTTAATGATTTTATGATTCTGTGACTGTGTAGAACTCCTGAAACACTGGGATGCTTAGTGCTCAGTGAGCTGCAGACTCCCTCCATGGGGGGTCTGGCAGGATGACACAGCTATGCTGTATTCAGAAGTATTCATTTAATCTCCCTTTTGACTGTTCATTATGCTTTTACTGCTGACTGGAAAGTGGTGATCAGGTGCAAATACCATACATCAATTGATCTCCAACTGTGCATGTTATTGGAAAAAGATAATTCAATGATAAAATTATAATAAAAATTAAATTTTAAAAAGTAATTATCTATAATGATTTAAACAATGAATTAAATAGTGATAAAATAAGAAGTTAAATAGTGCTAAACAAACAGGACAAATTAAAAAAATATAAAATAATTAAATAGCTTATCTATTCTATTGTACAGTGTGGTTGTATTTTACCAGCGTAAACTGAGATGTATGAAACAAGATAATGAAGGGGAGGCTTTGTCTTTGTTGTCCCCACACTCCAAAACCAATTGTTCATTCCTGTGAAGAGTTTCTATAACAGCACAGTTGAGGTTTATGGGCACAAATCCCTGAGAAAAAACAGATGAAAATAATGATGCAGGAAAACTGGAGAGGAAATGTTGCAGCTTTGAGAAATTCTGTCTCAGCAGTTTCAGAGCAAGTAACAATACAAAGTGCAGCTGAGTTGTAACTTGCTGAGCTAAGGGACCTGTGCAGCACAAATACCAGAGGTTTGTGATGGACTGATAACATTTCTCAAGGTTCTGGTGAGGGATCTTGATGGAAACCATGGCTACACCATATACCATGACACAGAGGGAGATGGAGATCCTGAGGCAGCAATAAAGTACAGACCTGGGTGCTCAGGAGAGAAAACTTCTCCCATACCAGAGGTGGGTGAAGAACACATTCCAGGAGAATGATACATGCTACAGCTGCAGAAAGAAATGGAATAAGGAGAATTTGGGGACCTACAAACTTGTCAGCTTCACTTCAGTTGATGTGAAAATGATGAAATGTGTCTTCTTTGATGCTCTCTCTGGGCAAAATGAGTGAAAACAAGATGAGCAAGAATAGTCAATATGGATTCATTAGGATTAAATGATGCTTGACCAATCTGATTGGCCTCAGTGCTAAAACAGATGAATCATTGCAGAAGGTAAGACAATGTTGTCTGTATAGAGTTCAGTAAGGCTTGTGACTGGTTTCCCATACTCATCCTGTGCTGTAAAAGCACTGCTCTGTCTGGCTGCCTGTGTGGAGAAAGGAGCTCTGGCTGGCAGGACAGGCTGGCTGGCCAGGGTGAGTTCTGTGCCTGGCTGGCCAGGCAGGATAATCTGGCTGGCTGGGGCCAGGGTGACTGACTGGCCAGGTGGGGTGGATCTTCTGCTGGTGGGCTGGGGCTGAGTGGCTCTGGCTGACCAGGTGAAGAAACAGGCTGTGGCCAGGGAAAAGGGATTTAGCTGTCCAGTCCACTCCCCTGTGGTGAGCCAGACAGGGCTGAGTGACTCTGGATGGCAAGAGCATCTCCCAGAGCAGCTGGGGAACGTGGCTCTGGCTGGCTGGTTGGGTTTAGTCTCTGGCTGGGGCTGAGTGGCTGGAGAAACAGAGTCTGGCGAAGACAAGATGCTTTGTCTGGCCATCTGGGCAAGGTGATCCCGTTGGCTGGTTTGGGAGTGAGGCTCGGGCTGGCTGTGGGTCAGGTCTTGATTCTGGAGCAGAGCAATGCTGAGTTGTTTGAATGGCATTATTTTTTTGGTGATCTAGCAAGATTTGATAATTTATCTAAATAAAATGACAATTCAAGCACTGTGTTAATAAAACTCCTACAGAATACTAATGTAATAATTAGAGAAACTAAAAGTATAAGAGCAAAAATTACCTCTGGTTGATTTTTTTTCCTGTGCTGGATTTTTTTGTAATTTTTATACAATTTTTGTAGAGAATGTCCTGGAGTTTAACTGTGTATTAATTGTCAATAAATTAACATCCCTTTTATTTCACAGAAGACAAATAACAATATTTTTGCTCTCTGGAATTACTCCTGTTGCAGTAATTTCAACTGTTGGGCTGTCTAATCAGCAACCTTTTAAATATACACTGTTGAATAAACCAATTGAAGGAGAAGCTGTGAATCGTTATTTCTGAAGCTGTGATCTTAGTGCTAGGTTGTGCAATTCTGGAAGCTGAAAGACAGGAAGCCATGGACACAGTAGTTGCAAGCTGAGGTAGCAGGAATCCTGCATCTCATCTGACACACAGGTAGGTTCTTCAAACAAGCTCCATGAGCTGGAGTGAATATTTTACAGTGGCACATAGTTTACAAGGATTTTGTGCAGCATGGCCATATGAATTGTTCTCCTACCTTGAGTTGCCCTTGTAATGCCACTGAGCATCTCTTGCACTCTGGATTGGATTTTTTTAATTATAAAGAAAAGGAAAAAAAAAAATAAAGGAAGTTTCTGGGACTTTTATCTCCATAGCTGTTTTGATAATTTGGATTTTTTTTGTTCCACACAGAGTCTTGATAATTGGAGGCACGATAACTCTTCCCTCTCCCATGGAATGACTTGCCATTGTTTCCACCAAAATTTTGTGGAACTGAAAATTATGGTCACACACTGTACTCACACCTGCACACTGTTGTTTTCACAGGTGCTGCCCGTGCTCTTTTTCTGGGAATACATAGTACAGTTTTGTATCCCCTCCTTTTGTATCATAGTACAGTTTGTGTATCCCATCACATGGGGTGTGATGATAAAATAATTCATTGTTGTTTGCTGTGGTTATCTTCCCTGGTTTGCCCACATTAGATCAGTGCCATACTGAAAACAGTGCTCCATATGTAGTTGTAACAAACAGATGATGATCATCACCACCTTTTTAATTGATGTAGGGTCTACTGACAGAGATATCTTAGGATAAGGTGTTTGGGGAATGAATCATGTGTCCAGCTTGCACTGAAGCTATTTTTCCAAAATTTGTGCTCTTCTGCTTCTTGTTTTTTTTCCATTTGCACATGTGGTGACTTTATCCTAGTCCTTCTGAGTATCACCCTGAATTAAGTTTTGGATTCTGATAATTTTCTCTAAAATTTCAGTTCCTCCTTGCTGATTTTGTGCATTTTTCCCTCTTGTCATCTTCAATTTAATGCATGATTGAACAGAGGCCATGCTCTGACAGATCCTTTCAATCTGAGAACTAGCAGCATTTCTCCCCTCATTTGTCCTACCAAGAATGCATGTTCAATAATTCCCCAGGTTCATCCATTTCCCATATTTCAATTCATAAACCATGGTTATGTTTCCCCAGTCCACTAGGAAATCCCTGAAGATGATTCAGAAATGTTAGAGCTAGTTTCTAAAGTACTTGATTACATTTAATTAAGTTCTGCCAACTTAAATATGTTTAATTAATGAAAATTTTCTTCAACCTGCTCTTACCTTCTTTAAACCTGTATTTTGTTTTCCCACCTACAATCCATTGAAATTCATCCTAAAATCCAAGTACCTATCTGAGAGAGACTGCAGAGAAAAAGCAGCAAAACACTGCTATGTACCTCAATTCCTGTGTCCTCTTTCTTCTTCCACTGTTCCCAGCAACCAGTGCCTTCAGGAGATGCCTCTGGTGGCTGCTTGCACCTTGCACCTGATTATGGGATATGAAATTCGATATCAAGGGCTTCTTGGTTCTTTGTCTTCCTTACAATTACCCAGAAAAGAGGAGAGCATGAGTAAGATGTCAAAGCACGGGAAGGATGCGCACTGTGTCTGTTCATGCTGCTCTACTCATCTTCCCTGCAGCCATCATGCAGGGCAGCCATGACTTCTCTGGGCAACCCTCTTAATTGTCAGCTAATTGTCATTTAATTGGGAATTTACCAAGGAGCAGTCTGTCTGTCCCATGGCAAAAAAGGGTGGGTGATCATCCTGTCTTCATCTTAACCCATCAGCTTTCTTGCTCTTGTTCTTCTCTTCTCCCATGTCTCACTTGGAAGGGAGCAAGTGCCTGGGTAGAAATTTGTCTGCTCGCTGGCACCAGCAGACAACACTGTGTTAAGTACTCTCTATTGTTACAAAATCCAGAATACAAAGAAAATCCAAGTGAGAAAAAATCCAATCAGATCCAACACAGAAAGGAAGCATGTATTTCTCATCCATCCAGGGGACTGAGTGCTGCACATTGGTGGACTGGTTTTATTTATCCCAGCCATCTGTACAAGGGACCAGTGGCTCTGGCTGGCCTTGGACTCCAGGGAGCCACCTCTCAACTTCCCCCAAAACACTGAGTTGCCAGGCTTTCCTTCCTGTGGAAAATAACCCTCTGCCACAGGCAGGTGTTTGTGGCTGAAAATAAGATTCCACTTTCTAAAATTGTGGTTGTGCAAGGATTGCTACCAGGTTTCATTCCTTAAAAAGATTGTTCTTCTAATGGAAGACCAGGAATGAGCAAAGGAAATATTTTGCATCATCAAACATGTGACAGTGGTTTGGCACAGCACACTATATTGTTTGTTAATTATTTTTATATTCTTGGTTTAATCCAGAGCATTGTGACAGTGGTTTGGCACAGCACACTATATTGTTTGTTAATTATTTTTATATTCTTGGTTTAATCCAGAGCATTGTGTTGCACTTTGATGCACGCTATCAAAGTAACTGTAGAAAAACCAAGAATTTACAAACTATGTCAGACATGGCAAAGGCTGGCACAGTATCCAACACAGAGATTCCATTTTCAGCACTCATCTGGCAAAAAATTCGGAGATTACTGTAACAATATTTTGGTCAAATAATTACTTGGGGACTGACACAATTTTCTTTTCAGTTGTTCACTTCAACGATTTTTTTTGTTCTCCTGCTTACAACAGTAGTGAACACACTAAACTAATGGAAACAAGAATTTAGCAAAGAATTATTTTGTCCACTTCATGGCCAAATACACATAGTTGGCACTGTTGTTCCTCCACACCAATGGGGACAAACATTTACATATCACAGGAGAATCTTTGGAAGAACTACACTGATTTCTTCACATGGCCATAAACACTTTCAACTCATTAAAACATTCAGAGTTAATAATGAAAGTTAAAAATATAATCACAAGATAATACACTTAGTAAATTGTTCTGTAATGTAGTAAATAATTCTGAGAGCAGCCAAAGGGAAAGGTGGGGAGTTCTTCCAGAACTGAAAAATAACCCAGCTTTGGCATTTGCCTAATGGGAGTATTTGATATTCCTACATCTACAGCTGAAGAATAAAAGTAGCAACATGGAGCAACATAACTTTATTGGCAATGGAGAGAGATGGGGACAACTGAGTTATGATCAGAATCTGATTTTACTGTGGGCTACATAAGCTGATACATCATTCTAGGAAGGCTAGTAATCTTTTACTACAATGTTTGGGTTAAACATCATACAAACATACAAACTTATACATTTTTCCAACATCTCTTCTTGATTCAATCATCTCTGTTCCAGACTGATCCAATCTACTTGCTTCAAATCTTCAAAGCTCTGTTTGGTCTTGCTAAGGCATCTTGATCATCAAATCTCTTATGCTAATCAAGTCTAAAGTACTTTCTGACTTTACAATATAACTTAAGAGGTATTAATGGGCTGGAATCTTCAAGGTCAAATACTGAGAATAGCTATATTTCAGTTCCTTTTAAATGTATGTGAATACTGTTTCCTCTAAAAAGCTACAAAAGAATCTATATTATATTACCTGATTGCAAGAATATCTTTTGTAGTTTAACTTTCATATTTTTCAGCTTTACATTCTATTATTTCTTGTAAGAAACATGAATATTCACCTGGCTAAAGAATGAAAAATAGAAGCTGTAATATTCAGAACCTGTAGGGCTATTTTCACTTTAGTATCCATCCAGAGTAATTTCATTAATGAATAAGGATAAACCATCACAAAATCTGTGAAGGGGTAGAGAATAGAAGAATAGACTTAAGGTTAGAAAAGTTAGGAGCCTGCTATTTTCTGACTCTACCATTATGTCAAGAGCACTTTGAATTCTAACCTTGTTCCAGTACATTTGCAGCCCTTTTATACCTAGAAATTTAATAAACCTCAGCCTAGGGCGATGGGAAGATGATGTTCTTTAGAACTTGCTATTACCCTGAAACAAAGGTGCCAAGTTTGTCACTTAAGGCTGCTGTCCTATAGTCATGATTCTTTCTAGAGTTGGACAAAGACATGAAAGAGGCAAAGAAAAGTCTTCTGTAGACTTGGGAGGCAAAGAAAGCTTTTTGTAGACTTTGCAAGTGAAAAGAAAAAAAGAGAAAATCTTCTGTAGACTTTGCAAGTGGAACAGGAACTATTAAGGAGCTTTCTGCTTTGCAGATTCCAGTGCTCATTCATTTTTTGCACCAGTCGTGTCATCTTTGTAAAACATCTCTACCCAGAAAGCCTTTCTTCATCCTCCTCTTTCTAAGATAGAAATGAGCTTTGTGTAAAAATGAAGCTATAAGTCCACTTACAGAACCATCCTTTTCAGAAGACATGTCCCTTACTGTCTCTTACAATGGTAGAGGAACAGCCACTCCATTTCCTACCCATTTGTCACCTCTGTAACTCTTCAACTTCTAAGGCCTGTTTTGCATATTGCATTTTTAGCTTCATGTCCTCCTTTTCCTCTTTTCTTTTTTTTTCCTTTTTTCTGCTTCAGGGTTCTCTCAGTGCCTGTCTTGGGTTGCAATGCAAGATATAACCAAAAGTCAGTATTCTATTACCATCTGATAAAACCAGGTTGGCAGTGTTTTTTATCTCTTCTACAACCCATCTTCCCTCCAGGGGGATCTCTTCTGTTAATGGGCCATTGAGTCTCACTGCATGACTGATAAAATGACATCATCCCATTGTGAGATGCTCCACTCAGGGGAGGAGCCAAGCATTCCTACCTGGATATAATCTGAGACTCAGAACACCACAGGCAGCCTTTTTTCACTGGATTCCCAGAGGAGAGACCAGACCCATCTACACCTCCACTGGACCTTCAGAGGAAAATTACACTTTTGTACAGGATCATTGCTTCAACAGAACCACATCTGTCACTCCAGGAGGACCAACAGGGCATCAGGCTGTATTCTGACTCTGTCAGTGTTGTTTTGGCACTATTGAATTTATATTTTCATTTTCTTAGTACAGAGCTGTTATTCCTATTCCTATATATTTGCCTGAGAGCCCCTTAATTTCAAAATTATAATAATTGGGGGAGGGGCTTACATTTTCCATTTCAAGGGAGGCTCCTGCTTTCCTTAAAAGACACCTGTCTTTCAAACCAAGACAGTTCCTTTTCTTATCTTCTGCCAACATCAAGTCAGTCTTCCTGTTATTTTTTTCCTCTAAATCTTTCTCCCCCTCCCTCTCTTTCCTCTTCCTGTGATTTTCAAGCTGTCACTGTTTTCATCCTCTATTTCCATGAAAACATTTATTTGTGCATGAAGTATGAGGGGGGGCTGACAGAACTGTATTTTTTTTGACTCAGAGAAGGCTAAGCAGAAGATCTAACTGTTCTCTGTAGATACCTAATTGGTAAAGATTAGACTAGAATATTGTCAAAGGTCCCCAGAGAAAGGACAGTTCAGACCAGCTGGAACATGGGAAACTGAGGTTAGGTATAATGAAAAATTTATATTGTGACACACCACAATGACAATGGGCCAGACACTGGTACAAGTGCTCAGGGAGGCTCTGGAAGGACCAGCTACAGAGGTATAAAAAACCCAGCTGGAGAAAGAAACCTCAGAGCAGCCTGGCTTGACTTTGACCCTGCTTTGAACACCCTGAGTGACCTCAAGTCCTACAGAGGTTCCTTCCAACCTAAATAACTCCATGATTCCAGGTAATTAAAATATCATTTATTGTCAGAGGCCACATTCACAGTGTGTGATCAAAAGCACCTTTATCCAAGGCATCCCATTTTCCATAACAACTATCAGGAGAGACTGTAGGGAGATCTGTAGGGAGTTTGTGACCATATCTTTGTCTTTTCAGATTTAGTAGTAATTGGAAGTCAAGGGTATTGTGAATAAGAAAATATGAATAAAATGAAAATATTTCTGTTTACACAGAAAGGAAAAACTAAAAAAATTGTAAACAAAAAATTGTAATATATTTAGGTTTGTAATAAAAATTTTTACAATGTCATAATTGCTCTGAGCCCAAGTAGCCACAAGTATCTTCTACAGGATTCTGCATTTCTGCCTTTTCATAATGCTTATACCACACACTAGAAGGATTATTCTCTGTTTACAGCTCATGCTGTGGGAAATCTATTCCAAAATTTTAAACAACCTTCCCAAAGCATTTCCAAACATCTTTCCTGAATCATGCTGTGCTTCTTCAATGCAGCCATGTATGAGTGTACTTGTCTGGGGAAAAAAAAAATTAAAAGCTAAAGAAAATACTGCTGTAGGAAGACCGTCCCTTTGGAAAACCTAAAATCTAGTATCATCCCAAAATATGTATACATGCCATGAAAGTATTCCATATTTTCTGACTACAACAAGTCATCCAATGGCATCATCTGGGAACATATTCTTTTTTTCTTTATCTCATACTACTTTGGATTATTAGAAGCAAACAAACCCTTGACAGCATGTCTGCTTCTTAAAATAAAATTTTTCAGATTTCAGCTTCTCTGGACTTTGATATCAAGCCACAATTTTGTCCTTCCTTGTAAGTGCGTAATATTTGGAAAACAGTACTTAATGCAATATTTTTCATACTACTACTACTACTTTGTAATCTCCTCAGCTTTACTACCCTAAACTAGTGCTCCAACATAGATAAAGTTTAGATACAATAGATTTAGAACTGGAGTTTTTCATTGTAATAGATTCAGATCTACAGTGATGTTGTTCCAGATGTTTGCTACTTTCAGCCTCCATTGGTTAAATACCTACATAAGAGATCCACAGGTTGGAAAAGATTGCAGAGTCCAATGGGGTGAAGTCCAATAGGTCCAAGTGCTGAGTCCAGCATTTTGGCCACAAAAGCCCCCTGCAATGTTACATGCTGGGGATGGTGTGGCTGGACAGTGCCCAGGCAGAAAGGGACCTGGGCATTTTGGTCAACAGCTGGTTGAACATGAACCAGCCCTGTGCCCTGCTGGCCAAGAGGGCCAATGTCATCCTGGCCTGGATCAGGATGTGGCCAGCAGGAGCAGGGAGGTCATTCTTCCCCTGTACTCAGCACTGGTGAGGCCACACCTTGAGTTCTGTGTCCAGTTCTGGCCCCCTCAGTTTAGGAAGAACGTTGAGATGCTGGAGTGTGTCCAGAGGAGGCAACGAGGCTGGTGAGGGGCTGGGAACACAAATCCTGTGAGAAACAGCTGAGGGAGCTGGGGTTGTTTAGCCTGGAGAAAAGGAGACTCAGAGGTGACCTTGTCACTCTCTACAACTCCCTGAAAGGTGTTTGTAGTCAGGTGGGGTTGGTGTCTTTCTCCTAAAACTAACTAACATCAACTAACAGAAGGAGAGGACACAGTCTTAAGCTGCACCAAGGGAAATACAGATTGAATATTAGGAAAAAGTTTTTAACTGAAAGAATGATAACGTACTGGAGTCGTCTGCCCAGGGAGGTGGTGGAGTCACCATCCCTGGATGTGTTTTAAAAAAGACTGGATGTGGCACTTGGTGCCATGGTTTATTTGTGGTGTTAGGGCATGTGTTGGACTCAATGGGGGTCTCTTCCAACCTAGTGATTCTGTTCAATTCTGCTGAAAAGATTTAGGTGTAGAAGTTATCCCCTCTGCTTGGAAACAAATTCACCTTGGGTATGGTGTTCTATTGTCCTGGTTCTGCACAGTCTGAATTGAACCCCTCCAAGATAAGAGCAATTATCTGGAGAGATATTGTCACATCCTTCTTATGTGCCTTTACATGAGAGGAAACTGGTTGAACCAGAGGAAAGAATGTGGTTTCTTTCTACAAGGGAGAGAGAACCTTCAAAGGAGATGTGCTCTGGGACCCAGCCCTGCAGATTATACTTCTGTCAGGGGCTGAATGCACATCACATTTTTCTTTGCATAAGTACTTTTCCATCCCCTCAATTACTGAAACCCTACCCAAAGAGAAATATCCAAACACTTAATTTAAAGCAAACAATTTATCTGTAATTGAAGGTAAGAATATTGTAGACTGAAGAATATTGTCTGTTTGTGAGGAACAAGACTTGAAATAGACATGTGTAAGTACTATAATACTGTTGTATTGCAGATGAATAAACAGTAGAAAAACAGGAAGGAGGGAAAAAGGTATAGAATATCAGCTTCTCTCAGGACTGTGTAGAACAAGAATGTAGGTCTTCCCTCCAACTCCACTGACACAGACTTCAAAATTTCCCATTAATTTTCCCAAAATATGTGCAGCTTTGGTTCCACCCCTCATTTTTCCCCCTTCCTCCTCCAGAAGTTCAGGTCCATGTTGCTCAGAGAGTCCTTCCCTAAACAGCACCATAGTCTGAAAATTTGTTGCTGCTTCTTCTGGATCCTGAACAGATTTTAAAACTAGGGCTCTGATTTCTCTGTTGGTGAACACTGGAGGAAGCAAAGCTGAGCTGTCTCTACATAAAAGCACAAATTTACTAGCTGAATACCATTTATCAATGCAGACTATTACCAAATGTTAAAGATAGGTGTCACATAAGGAAAAAAATTAGCCCTGAGTAGGGTTTTGGCAGAACCTTTGTGTCTTATAAGAATAATGATAATATAGGAACAAAACAGGTAATTTTTGGAAATATAAATGCTCTTGAAAGGCCACATAGAAGAAAATCCATAAAGATTTTTCTTATTTGTAGACTATACAAATGAAGACAACATTTAAATAAATTTAAATGTAAATTGTTTCACACATATATATATATATAAAAGGATGGCAAAACTCCAAAACACATAATCTAGTTTTGCATAATAGTAGTACCATGGTAATAGCTCTAAGACAGGAGTGGGTGAAGGGGAGAAACAGTTCTGAGCTTCCATCCTTTCCCATTCTAGCACTTATTAATTTCCCACACAGCCATATTGTTACAGCGTGGTAGCTTGGATGATGGTGCTTATAAGGGAAGCATTCATTTATTTACTCATGCACAGCAAGACAAGATCATGCTCATGTGCTCAGGATATTGTTATTTGACATGATAAAGCACATTTTCAGGCCTTTCCCTGGGAAAAGCTGTCTGGAGCCTAGTTATGCAGGTGCAAAGGTGTCCTGAGAAACAGCACATGCAATGGGACTCGTTAGCACAATGCCCAAGGTCAAAAGCAGTTCAGTTGTACACACCACAGACCAAGTGAGATTCATCATGTGGCCTAGGAACTTGTGACTCAGTGATAATAAGAAACTGATTCACTTTAATGAGGTGGATGTAAATATCAACTCCTTAGCACCACTGTGTGTCTTACCACGAAAAGATTCCAGCCGAGTTGAGTGGAATAATTCCTTTGACAAGCTGCAGGTGTTGGGCCTGGCTTGTATTCTCTGACTGCTTGGGGTTGCCTTACCCTACTTGTCTACAGTAGATCCTACAATATAAATGATTTAATTTTTCAGTGGGAAAAAACCCCATCCCAACATGGGGCTGAAATGTCTTCTATCACCCAATGAAAGGAAAGGATAAAACATACAGTACACAGAGCTGCTTTATATGATTATAGCAACTTGAATTCTGAAAGAAAGGAGGTTCACAAGAGATTTCTTTTCCTTCCCAGATAGAGCTTTTGTGAAACATTGTACTAAACAAATAAAAGATTTTTTGCTCAAATGATCTACCTTGCTGTTTTCCTTTCCTGTCCTATCTTGTGGTACAATAGGCAACCCATCAGGAATAATTAGATTATACGCCAGCATCCATGGAAACAATGCAGCTTTTGAAAAGAACTCCTACAGAAGATCTTAGAAATCACATCTATTATGGATATCTTTTACTATTTCAAAGACATCAGAGCTCCATATTATGGGAACTAACAGTAGGGCAAAATCTGACTGCTCCATGCTTTGTCCCTTTGTCAATAATTATTACTACAAGAAACAGTCAAGTAGTCATTGTGACAGAGAGAACAATTGGATGTAAAGAAGAAACTGACCCTGTTTTGTTCCAAGTTTTGGGAATCAATAACGAAATACACACGCCATGTGTAACAAACTCACACCTCTCACATCCTTCAGTATTTTCTAAAAGAACATTTATGTCTGTCTCAAAAAATAAGAAAGAAGTGGTATCTGACAAGAGTGTCTGCATTTTGAAGCCTGATTTAGGAAGCACACGAAACTACAGACCTTGGCCTTATTGTGGCCATTTTTGGGATCAAGTGTATGACATCTGCTTCAATGTATTAATGATTTCAAAGCTGAAAATGGCCTAAAGGTGATTAAATTGTAAGTAAGAATATAATAGATTTTTACTACTGAAAAGAAAGGAGAAAGGATCTGGTTCTGTTTTTCAAATTTTGAAACTTTAGTTTCAATCTGATGTTCCTGTGTATTGTGCTACAGATTAGCAGTATTTTCATATCTTTCTGCATTGTTATGAGTCTCATTGTCTTTCTGGATTTCCTGCCATTCCTGGTTTCATTGTGGGGTGTGTTTGTGTGTGTGTCAAGGAAAGAGTTTATGTAATGAATCAGTTTCTTTACAACAAATTAAAAAAACACCCACACCAGTGATTGTATCCTGTTGACAAAAACAGTTTTAACTTTCAAAAGTACATAGGTACATTAGGAAACAATGTTTTTCTGAACCTCCTTGAGATGTGTGCTCCAACACCACTGCCACACAGCCTCATGTTTCCCTGCAGAAAAGGTCCAGGAGCAGCAGTACAAGAGTCCCTCAAATGCCCCCACAATCCATTCCTGTACCTTAACTGGCCAGCTAAAACTTTGAAGGAGAGACAATTAAAGAAGCCATTTACTAGTCAAAATAATTTCCTGTTTACACTGGGATAAGTAAAATTGTTAAGATTATTGAGAAAGGAAAGGCCTCAGGAGGCTTCTGTGGGATTTCAATGGCAAGTGAACTAAACCCAGTCATTCAGGACTTCATAGAACATTTTACTGTGAGAAGGCAATAGCATACAATTCTTAATCAAGGCTGAAGTTGAACTGAAAACCAGACACACAGCAGAGTAATGTGGTCAGATGAAAAAATAAAAGATAAATAAAATAAAATATTTACCAGCAAAGCTCTGACCCATATAATTATTATATGCATGAACCTATAAGAAAAAAAAAAAGTTCACATATTGGTTCTTTATCCTACTTATTGTGAATACTGGAAGGAAGAAATTACTCTCTATTTACACTGAAGTCCATTATTATTGTCAACTTCATTGTATTGTAATAATTTTATTTTTATAGCATCTATCCTCACTATAGGGCAGATGTGCAATGTAACAATCACAAACACAATACTCTACTCCATGATCTTTTCTAACAACCGTGTTTTTGGTCACGAATGGGATTTTCTGCTAATTCATGTGGAGATGCACATTGGTATGTGCATCTCCATTTAATTTCATTAAAAAAATATTTGCTTGAAGCAAAGCAGTGAAGAATATGGAGGTTGCAGCCTTGCAAGGCACAGGATCTGTAGCAGCAGCATAAGCAGACTGTGAGGGCTCACTTTTATTTCCAGTAAACTCAAGGCTTGAGTCACGGAAGGGATATCCATCCACAGCTCCCTCTGAATTCATCTGCAGTTAGGGACTGGACAGCTCTGAAAAATTAAATCCATAACTGCTATCAGCATTCCAGGGTCAGTGGTTGCTTTTGAAAGGTGACTGAGTAAAGTGCAGGCTGTGCAGAAAGCACAGTGTTCAATATTGCTTATGATATCCTCCTAAAGAGACTCTTCCCAGTGAGTTAAAAAGAAATCTCTTGACAAATCCTAATTATCACGAGAATGGAGCATTATGGAAACCATGAGAGTTTAAAAACAACAGCAGCAAAACCAAAGCAGAACAAATAGATCAAAACCTTAGTAGCTAGGTAATGTGCACGACTATGTTTTAAGGTAACACAGATTTATTTTGTTAAAAAACGCAGTTCATTGCAGTACATGCAGTTTCCACTGAGGTGTGCTAGCTCTCCAAAGATCATCCCTTCTCCCACACCCTTCTCCTGGACAACTAAAAGTGCTGTTATATCCCCAACAATGTCCACTACTGTGTCTCAGCTTGCTAACCCTTTCATGCCACCATTTTACACACAGCGTGTTTTCAGGCAAGAACAGCAAAATGCCAGAGAGAAAATCTGCAAAAAGCAAGGGATGATTACTTTATTTTTAAACAAGACAGTACAATTAGTTTCTGTTTGAAACTAGCTGTCTTTGTGATGGTCTGACATGGATGTTAGCTTTGATTTCATCAAAATGATTGTGTATGTTATTCTGGGAGAATTCTGGGCAGTCTTAACAGTGTGCAAGAGGGGTTTTTCATGCTGTTTTGACATTTGTCTGCTTCCAGGAGCCATTGTGTGATGTTGTACCATCATTATTGCTACCACCATAAATGTAAGCTCCTTCTACTTTCACATCAGACTGATTTCTCCATTATTCAGACCTATTTAAACACCAAGCACACCTACTGATGTCTGAAAAAAACAGATAACACAGTAGGGCATTTTTAAATAAGCCACATAATCAGAAAAGTAGCAGAGACCCAAAGGTTTAACAAAGGTGAGTCTGGGGAGGAGGGGAGGGGATTTCACTTTGTCAGCTTCTTGTTATTTGCAGATGCTTGAAACCAGATTACCTATGATTTTAAGAACAGTTCATTCTAGTTGAAGAGAATAATGACACAATAATTTTCAGCCTACAGGTAATCACTTTAAATGGCCATGAGGTGAATGCTGTGGTAGCTTTCCTTCTCAGCATAAAGCTTATGAGCTCCTAGTGTTGCTAATATGTAATATACATTTTTCAGTCCATCATCAACAAGATATGTGTTTCCCTGAGAGACTGTCAGATCTTTAAAAGTGGCTTCGACATGAAATATAAAAAAGGGGAGAGAAAGGGTTTATTAATGTAGCTGGAAGTAATTGAACCTTGTAGTAGTATAAGTACTAACACGAAGTTTGTCTCAGAGAATTACCCTGCACTGTCTCAAAGCATTAGGCAGACATGCAGGGAGGATTCACCTCACCTGGTGTCACATATCAGTGCAGATATCTGAAGTTCCCTGTGTACTGAGTGGAAAGGAGCCAGCACACTTCAACTAACCCTCCATAGGTGTTTGCTTGGAATGAGAGGAAGTCTTTTGCTTTCTCTTGACTATCAAAGGAAGCCTAGAGGACCTGCTCACATGTAAGCATCTTGCATTTTATGAAACAAGTGCCTTTCAGGCTATGTTTCCCTAAACACAGAAAAATCAAATGCAAAGGATGGCAACTGGATCATTCCCTTCCATTAAGTCAAGCAGAAGCTGTGGAACAGGCTTAGCTGGTCTCAAGAGACCCACAAGAAACCTAGAAAGTTCTGCAGATTTATGCTTTTCCCTTCCTCTGCTGTATTGCAGCACAGGAGCTCTGTCTAGGAAAAAGGCAGAATGGTGCAAGTCCCCTTTCAATTAATCAGTCACTGCCCATGGTGGTGGGGGTACTGCATTTTGGAGCTTGTGTTGAGAAGCTTCTCAGGTCATATCAACCCTGGCAGTCTAAAAATGTCTAAGAAACACAGTTGTCTTGGGACAGCTGAAAAAACCCTGTTGGAGGTTTTTCACAAACAGGACAGGACCACCTGGTGATGTGCCACGAGCTTTTATTTCGGGCACCAGTCTCAGCTACAGATACAGGAGATGGCACAAGCTCACATCTGCCACAAGCAGCCCAAGATCTCTTTGTAACATACCATTTTATAAGTTTTTCAGCCAAGAGCATATTGCTAAAACTTACTGACAATTCTTCCATCCAATCACTGGAAACATACATACACCTTCTTCAAACAATGCTTGTTTGTTTTCTGTTGACAATACACAACATTCTGTTATTAAGCTTGAATCTTTCTACTATCTTGGTAGCATATTTTTCTGCAATCTTAAGGTCTATCTTGGCCAAGCCTAAAAAGTCAATTATTGTTTTATGCCCTTGCATATTGTATTATTGTATCTTCTTTACTTTCAGGCCCTGCAGTTGCAGCTAGCTCTAAGTTCTCTGCTTTTTCTTTTCTGAGGCCTATTTTCACACCTTCTGAAAGTCTTCTTACCTTGACTGTTTCCCACAAACCCTCTTCCTCACTAAATGGCAAATCTACAGCCCTCTAGGATAGAATCTTAGATACAGTCAGGACATGACTTTAGCAGGAAAAAAGCCTCCAGTTAATTTTGCCAGTTTAGGGAGCTGCATTCAGAGGACTGCTCAGCCATGACAGAGATAGTGCATGTCAGGAACACGTGGGAAAAATGCCATCTGGAAGGCAGGAGATCCAAAAAGATCACTTTCATATGACAATTTTGATTTGTAGGTTGAGATGCCAAAACAAGCAGATTCAGACACTTGTACATTTGCATTGCATTTTGATGACTCTACAACAGAGCTTGTCAGTAAATTTTTTTATTTTTATTTTTAATTAATTTTTTTTTTTTTTAGCTGAGGTCTGCTGGTGCTTTAACTGAGATCTGTTCAGTAAGAGGATTTCTAGCCTCAAATCTTGAAAATGAAGTAGCACACTCTAGGTGCTCTCTTCTTCCATGGCTTTGGAAATGACAGATCTCCTATTTCAGTCTGAGAGACACAAGAGGACTTAGATCTTGGATCTGTCTTTTAAACATCCCCTTCTTCAAATAAAACCCAATAAAAACTGTGAAGGATGCATTTGATGAATGGACAATGAGTCATACTGGGGCATCTCAAACCAGAGGACAAGCAGAAGAGTGAGGCTTTGCCAAAGGTTTACACAGTTATTATTGAAATGATGAAATTATAATGTTACAGTAAATATGAGAAAAACTTGAAGAGAAGAAATTATGGGCTCTTGAAGTAATTTTAGAGGGGAAGTTGCCACTGCTGTGTTCATAATTTTCATAGATTTTTATACAGCAATATAGTCAATGTTTCAGTGCAACAGTGGTTGTGAAGGACATTCTGCAGGACATTCTTTGCTGGCTACTGCTCCAAAAAGCCAGGAAGTTGGGCCACTCTCTTTCAGTGTAGGAGCACAATGATTTACTCAAAGGGCTTTTGCTACCAGAAAGGGAAAGCTACTAAGGATGGAAAACATCAAGTTGCCAGACTTGTCCAGACAAGTGAAGAAATGCCTGTGTTGGGAACTGCAGTGGGTATGTGAGCACACATTTCCCTGTGTCCTTGGGCAATCTCTGCAAATCCAATACTAACAGGCTCTTGGCCTACCAGCAAGGTCAGGCTTTAGGCACAGTGAAGTAGAGCAATTTCTAGGGTAACAGACTCCAGGAGTGGCAGAATGACCAGTTTTTGTTGCCACAGACCTGCTGTAAGCTGAAGCAGCAGCAGCCATAATGTGGGATGACAATACTCCTATGAGCAGCAGTGATTCCATAAACCCTCTCATCTCAGAAAGTGTTAAATGGGCAGAAAATCTGGTTCTCCAGGGCTCTCCCCAGCATGCAGCTTCATCACTCACTTTTCCTTCATTCCTTTTCCTTCATTAAAGCAACCGTAACCCAGCCTACCCTGAGCTCCCCATATGCAAAACCTCTATCAGCTCTGAGGGATTCATGTTCATCCTTTGCAAAAACAGTCAGAGAATCCTACTGAATTTTTCAGCAGCAATGAGGTGGATGGAAGCAGGGAGAAAATAGAATTATTTTTTAAAGGGAGTAAAATCTGCTGATATTATGGGAGGGGGAACTGGAATTCTGGCTTCTCACCATTCACTCACAGCTCGAATAACCAAATATTTGACCCAATTTTTTGTCCTCTTTGCAGAGACCGGCACAAAAAAGATTCTTGGTTATCAAACATATATGAGCACCAAAATACCACTTCTGCACTTGACCAAGAGGCTCCAGTAAGTCTACCTGTATGTGCTCGGAGCCCTTCAGAACAGGCAGTAGAGTTAAAAATTAAATGAAATCTAAAATATGGCTTTTGATTGTGTGTTTCTTTATGCCATATAATAAATGCCAAAAATACTTTTTAAAGATAGTGTTCAAAAGTGCCTGGACCAAAATTTTGGCTGAATCTCTTTATGGAGACAGCAGGAAACCACAAACTTTAAATCCACACTGAACTTTCCTAAAGATGGAGCATTCAGACTGATAATTTTGATACAGATCCAAGTGTAACCATAAGGTCAGCGTTATATTTTGATGTGTGTGGTTTTTTTATTATATTTTTGTGAGTGACAGATAACACAAATAACATTTACCATATATGGAATTCATTTTATTCCATCTCAGTCACTGTTGGCTATCATCAGATGTCCCTTTTTTTTTTGTTTGATGTTAAGAAAATTGTGCTCTTTTCATTTCTTGATGTGAGTGCATAAGGAAAAAAACCCCGTTTTCAGAGGAATTATAGGCCAAGGGCTACTTTTGCCAATGAACTACAAATTACTTTTCACCTTCCACTTTCTCTCCCTGGTCTTTAAACTCCTCCCACCTCCAATAACAAAGAAAATGAGGTGGAGAATTGATTTCTGGAGATACAGGTATATGATCTTCATGTTAATATTCAAATCTGTTTTTCTGTTGCCAGGCCAGATTCCAATAAGAGGAGATTTTTTACATCACCCAGATTTTCATTCTTTTGCATTATTCACGTTCTTATTTTGCAGATCAATGTGCATTCCTACAGTTATGCTCAGTAGCATACAAAAAGCCAAGGGAATTTGAGATCATTCCTTCACATCACTAAAAATCTCAGCAGGCTAAGTAGTCACAGACCAGATTTTCCTGGGTCTAGTGTCTTTATTTTAAGAGAATTTACAACAGTATTAAACTTAAATGTGAGGATAACTGGAAATGTCATTGTTATGAAACAGCCAAGTAAAAACAGATTCATAAATAGAAAAAAGAAAGTTCTTAATATCCATCAGTGATGAGCTCATGCCCAGAATAAGAAAGGAGTTGTGTCTATCCCTAGTGCTAAAGTCACTGTAGATTTTCCTAGCTTTTACATGAGCAAGAGTCTGAGTGGTGAGAAGCTATAAATCAGAAGAATGGCTTAGGTGAACACAACTGCTCATCTGAGGCTATGGAAAAAATCAAAGTGTTAAAATATGACTCTGGTTCAAGCCTGTTTTTCGTTGCACCCTGTGCTAAATGACAAAGAGACTTTGGGATGGGAAACTAATGAATGTATAGAATTTAGGCATCCTTTCCTCTATAGGAAATCTCATCTTAAATCTGAGTGTTAATGGTATTTTTAAGGGATTTGACTATATAGATGTGTGATCCTGCATGATGTTGAATTCCATTACAACACCTTGGTTTTCACAGGAGTGCAGGAAAAGGCATCACCTTTGTGGAGTCGAAGCCTGAAGGCAGGGGGAGCCTATTTTTAAATCTTCTAGTCTGTAGAAATTTGTCAGTAACATCCAGTCTGAACAAGATGAGAGAAGCTGAAGCCTGGCTGACCTACATTGGAAGAAGCAGTTCCAAAAGGTTGCTCATTGGACAGAGAAAGATTCTAAAGCTGAACCATTCCTAGAGAAAAAAGAATGATGAGTGCATGATAAAGACAGATTATTAATTTTAAAAGGGTGTGAAACCAAAGGAAAAACATTTAATATCAAAAGAGGACAAAGAAGATGCAACAGAGCCTCAGTAAAACAAGACACAGTTGGCCAAGGAGGAGCATCAAGTAAGAACCTGGAGGCTTTTGGTTTCCTGAAGAGGCTCTCTTGGGTCATTCACGTTTTCATATATTTGAGCTAGGTAATAGTAGTGCTGTCTTCAAAGGAGGATGAAGGGTAATTAAAACTGAGTTCTATTAGAACCATCTCAGACAATTAGTAATCTCTTTTTAAAAGGAAGTTGCTTTTCAAGAAAAACCTCTTTCTTCATGTTAAATGGGAACAACAGTGTCATTCAGAGTGCTAAACTTCCTCCTAGGAGTATTTCAAGAGAATAACAGTGATACACATTCTGTAAAACATGAATTGCACATATGACCAAGTGTTTGAGGAAGCCTTGGCTCTATATCTTTGACACAAGCAAAATAAGATGAGTACAAGTGATACAGTTTCTTTTAAAACTGTAATATATAATGACTTGCTTATGTAAAAAAGGGACAACTACAGGATTACACAAAAATATCTATTTCTTGTACTCCTAGAAAGTCAAATCCACATACCTTATCCAGAATCTGCTTCAAATCTCTTATAAATGAGCATCCTTATATATGTAAATCATCAGACTATTTCTTTACTATAGTTAAATTTAATAGCTTTGGAAGACATTTAAGAGCATGGTTTGCATTATTACCCTTTCTCTCTCTTTCTGTCCCTCTTCCAGGATGAAAAACCAAAACATTACTTGAGATTTTTGGTTGTTTATACATAACTTGTAAACCACTGCAAAACTGAAGACAGTGCCTCCTCAGGCTTGCCATTTAGACCTTCTGGTTTGTATTTGTGTCCAGTTGATATTTGTGAGAAATTCTTACCGGCACAGGATGAGCAGGGAAACTTTTGGTTTCATTTTGTGGTCAGTTTTCCAGAGAGTTAAAATGTGCAGAAATGTGAAGGCATGGCAATTTAAGAGCAGAGTGTGGAAGAAGGCTCCCTAGGGCCCAAAGTCAGCCAAAGGCACCCAGAGAAATGAAAAACAAACAGAAAACCCCAAACCAAACCCAAAAGACACAAGAATGATAGAATCATAGTGTTGGTTGGAAGGGACCTGTAGTTTAGTCCCAATCCCTGCTCCAGGCAGGATTATTACCAGCACTAGATCATGTCAACCATGGCTTTGTCGGGCTCTGAGGATGGAGATTTCACAGGGTCTGAGTGTAACCTGCTCCATGGCAGAACCACCCTTTCAGTAAGGAGGATTTTCTTAATGCCCATTCTGAACCTTTCAAGCTGGAATTTTTATTTTTCTGCTTCTTGTTTCATATCCTGTGACTATCAAAAAGAGTTTGGCTTTTTAATTTTTGTAACGGCATTTAAAGATGCAGTGAGTGCCATTAACCACTGCTAGGCCTTCTTTTTTTACCACCCTGAAGAAGTGTGGTTCTGTCATCCTCCATTTGTATGTCAGGTGTTCCTGAAATAGCAAAGCTACCTCACAAAGCCTGGATCATTGTTTCCACTGGCAGGTGAAGAAGATGCACAGCCAAGTAAGAGGTTCCCCCTTTTGAAATGTTTGGGAACCAAAATAAGTTGCCAAGGATCTGAGCAGAACTACCAAGGTCTAACTTCAGGCAACCCTGTAGAGTAACAACATGTATTAAGCTTAGATAGTGAGCTACTAAAACTCCATTAGACCACAAAGGGAAAAATCACATATATGTTTGGACAATGTACTGATTATGAGATTCCCATGTGCAATACATAAAGAAATACATCTCTCCCTTTTTCCTTGCAATACTGACATGCTTTCACCTGTAAAGTGCTATGCAAAATATATTACTGCAATTTCTTTGCCACTAACAAAAGATTCTTAAGATTTTTTCCTGGATTATTCTACTTTGCACACTTGTTTAGGTTATTTGTAAGCACTTTCTGAACACAAGAAATATTTAGACCCATGTCTGGGTGATTTCAGTTGCAGGGGTCCTAACACGATCATCTAGTCCAACTTCCTGACAGATTCAGAGTTTACCAAAGGTTCAAGCATCTTATCAAGGGCATTGTACAAATGCCTCTTAAACACCGACAGAACTGGGGCATCAACCTCTCTAGAAACCCATTACAGGGTTTGACCACCCTCTCAGTAAACAAAAGTTTCCTGATGCCCAGTCTAAAACTCCTCAGACACATCTTTGAACTATTCCTATCCCTGGAGAACAAGTCTCCCTTTGGAGAAAAGCTGAGCACTTCCCTCTACACTTCCTCTTCCCAGAAGAAAATGAAGTTGTCCCCTTTTATCCAAACTACACAAGCCCAAAGTTCTTAGATCCCTTCATGGGACATCATGTACAGCCCTTTCCCCAGGTTTGTTGTTCTCTGGATACATTTTCAGAATCATGGCATCCCAGACTGGAAAGCACCTCAAAGGTCATCTGGTCCAACCTTTCTTGGAAAAAGCCAAGATGGTGCAGTCCCATGTCCAGTCAAATGCTAAAATTCTCTTGTGTTGGAGAATCCATCCTGGGAAGAATATTTCAATGGCTGATTGCTCTCATTGTGAAAAATTTTCCTCTTTTGTCCAATCAGAATCTTTTCAAGAGTAATTTGTACCATTACCCCATGTCATTTCCATGTAACTCCGTGTAAAAAGGGAATCTCTGTCTTCTCTGTAGCCACCCTTTGAATACAGGAATATGATGAGAAGGTCTCCCCCTAAGACTTCTTTTCTCAAGGCTGAGCAAAACCAGTTCTCTCAGCCTTCCCCCATTTGGCAGGAAAGGATTTTAACATTTTTAAATTGTGGAGCCCAGAACCGAACACAGTACATGAGGTGAGGCTGCACCAACACTGAATACAGTGGGACAATCCCCTCTTTTGACCAGCTGGTTTGATGCCCTCCAGAATGGGATTTGCTCTGCTGACTGAGACTGAGGCTGCTGAGCTGCACCCCCAGGTCCCTTTTTGCAGGGCTGTGCTGCAGACATTCCTCTCCCAAGTTACACTGTGTCTATCATTATTTCATCCTCGGTACATAATTCACTATTTTGACTTGTTAAATTTCATCTCATTAATCACAGCCTACTGATCCAATCTATCAAGATCCCTCTGCAAGACGTCTTGTCCTTCAGGAGAGCCATGAGCACCTCCCAGCTCGGTTTGGACAGCAAACCTGCTAATGGTGAATTCAACTCCTGCACCAAGATCATTGATAAAGACATTGAGCAGGACTGCTCCTAAAATTGACCCCTCTGGGAATCAGCTATGTCCTGAGTCACTGCCACCCTGTTCACAGCACTGCTGTTCAGACAGTTCCTCACCCACCCTCATCCCACAGCTGGACAACCTGTCCAAAAGGGTGCTGTGAGGGAGAATATCAAAACCCTCACTAAAATCCAGAAAAGCTCCATTGACTGCCTTCCCTTCATCCACTAGACAGGTGACCTTATCACAGGTGGATATCAAATTAGTTAAAATAGGACTTTCCCTTTGAGAAGTCATGTTGACTGTGCCTGATGATTGCATTATTCTTTAAATGCTTTACTTTTAAAGAATATATCTTCATATATCTTAATAGTAACAACAATTATTATTATTATTATAATTACTATTACTATTACTATTACTATTACTATTACTATTACTATTACTATTACTATTACTATTACTATTACTATTACTATTATTATCTATAACAGACACAACCCTATGTCATGTAGCAGATTTCTCATTGTGTTAGATTCTGTACAAAGAGAGAATAAAAGGTTGGTGGTGTTTGGGAAATGGTTTCTTCTTGTGTCACATGGTGTTGTTTCAAATCCCTACTGGGAGAACTGACATAAGACAGAAACCAAATAAATTTCCTGGAGAGCTACAAAACTTGAATGGGTAAGCATTCCTTAGATATTTGCTATCCGTGACCAAAATATGATCACTGGGAATATTCTTGGAAAATGAACAAAAAGGGCCATGAATTTTACATTTAAGGAAATGCACGTGATTTTTTTTTTTTTTTTTTTTTAAATTCTGTCCACCTGACTTTATTCACATCTACAGTGTATTATATTGCTTGTGCAGAGCTATATTCAGAATAGGCATAATTCCATTGAATTTGGTGGAATTACAGCAGGCATTAAAGCAGTCCACCCACTGATTTTACATTTTGAAAGTAAATCTGTTCAATTGTAACAGGCACCACATTATGTCTTTGCTAAATTCATTCTTCCACCTGAGGGCTGCCCCTTTTTTTTTTAATGCACCTTGCTCCTTTCTTCACTTTTTATTACTACACTGCTCCCTCAACATGATTGTATCTGCATTTTATTTGAATTACTGCTACTGCTTAAGAAACACCGTATCTCACTGCATCCTGCTGTGTTTTAATATTTCCTGGTTTATTCCACTTGTATTTCCTTTAATAGATAAGTATATATTTTGCATGCAACAAAATCAAACTGCTTTAGGGAATAAATTGATAAATTGGCATCTAGAACACTGCTAAGCATCCTAACTCTGTGCCAGGCTCAGAGGAAATATCAGGACTGCCAGTTACATTGGCTGAAGAGTCTGGCTGAAGACTATAGCCAGCCAGGAGGAGATTGTCTGTTTGCTGGAAATGATTACTGTCATTATTTAGACTTGAAGTGGTGCTTGCTGCTTCCTCTTCAAACATAGGCAAGGTACAAGAAACTCTGCCCCAAAAATCATATAATACTGCTTGAAGCAGGCAAGCCATCAGAGAGAGACAATGATTTCTAAGGGGAGCAAGGGGAGGGTGGAGGAGGGAAATAAATGCTTCAAATAAGGAAGAACCTGCCAAATTTCCTTTTGCAAAATACATGTGCATGTACATGTATGTCTATTTATAAATATACACAGACTTAAATTTTAAAGACTCAGCCTCTCTGTCATATGTAAAAGCACCCTGACCATTCAGTGGTCTCCCAGTTGTACTTGGAAATCTCTCAGAAGCCCCTGGGCAGCTGAGGAAACCTGCAGGGAGGTGCCATGCAGGGAGCATTGCAGTCTCAGGGCTCCATACCTACAAGAGCCTTGCTCAAAAGACAGCATTATCTATCATGGGTACAGATGCTGCCCATGGCTTGAGACTGAGCTGCATCAGGGAGGGACTGATATTGCTGCCAGTCAAGTGCTACTGCCAATTTAGCATGAAAATATTGTCAAGTAAATATATTAAATCCTCCCACACACATTCCATGCCTTCCTGGCCCAAAACCTGAAGCTTTGGAGGCAGAAAGAGAAGCCCCAGGCACATCCTAGAGGACAGCTGCTAAGATGCTGGTGTGAATTTTGTCATGAGGGTCCTGTAGGATCCATGGGTTTGCTCAGACTGTGTTCAAAGCCATGCTTGCAGATTTGCAGTGTCAATCTGCCCTTGAGGGCATTTTCTGAGCCATCTCTATTAGACAGCAGCCTGCCACTCCATCCTTCCTCCACCATTTTTGTCTTTCTGTCTTGAAATCATGCACTCTATAAATCCAGGGCTGCAAATTTCTCTCTGGAACATCTTCCATTATTTAGCCGGTAGAGTCAATATTGTGTAACATGGAGTAAAAATAAAATAAAAATCAAACAATTAAAGCAAAATAGCAAAGCTAACTCCAAACAACAATAACAACAAATGAAGAACAGCCAACCAAACCAACCTTCCTTTCTGCCCCTGTCTACCCAAGCTGTAATATGTTTTAGTCTGAGGAGAAGGAGGTTTGGTCAATGAAAAGAAGGTGTGGTACAAGCTTGACAAATTCTCTGGAAAACCATTTATTTGATTGGTTGATCTAATTCTTCATGCATTTCAGACATTAAAAATTCCCCAACATATTCAGACTACAAACCTCCTGGCCAGAGAGGATCCAAAGGGTAAAGGAAAAGCAAAGAAATAAGGATGTGCAAACAGAATAGGAGAAGACTTGGATGACTGCCCTGTAATGAAAACTGATATCACTGTAAGCCAATGTAATAATTCATCTCAGCTGATAGATCAGCTAACTGTTAATATATTGTGAATACAATAGACAGCCTGAGCTCTGTAAGATTAATGTTTTTCTGCATGCAAGCTGCAACTAAAAGGGTTATTTTCCCCTTTCATTAATCTAGAATAAATGATGGTTATAATATTGCATATCTCTTGCCTTAGCTGTGACAGTTTCTTCGTGCTGAAGTAGGAGGTTGTTGCAGTATGCAACATTGCTTCTTGGTGTGTTCTGTGTGAGAGACAGAAAGGGAGTCATTCATGCTGGAAAATATCTGGCAGAATTTCAAAGTTGCTTCCCTTTTTAATCAGTCTTGAGTTACAATGTGTTCCTGCAATTATAAGCCCAGTTAGATATGTTTCTGTTTTCTGTTAGTGAGTTATTTCTTTTCTTTGCTGCACAGTTTCTGGGTGTTCACTGTGAGCAAGCCTATTGTGAGATTTGGATGGCAGGTAGGGTAGATTCCAATTTCTGGGTTTTTGTGAGTGTCTCTATAAATCTGTAGGACAAGTAATATGCTGTGACATGTGACCTACGAAGCACCATGCAATAGAAAGAGTAGGACCAATTTACCTCTTGGTAGTCCTGACATGACAGGCAGGGTAAGATCAAATACAGTAATTTCTAACACTTGCTTAAATCTATTTGACACTTATGTGAGGGTAGAAGGATTAAGGAGACCTCCTTGGCCATTGAATTCTGCTCCCTTCTGTAACTGGCATATCACCATATCACACAATCCCCTTGGCTCCACCTTCCCCAATGCAAATTTCTTGTCCTCACCTTGCTCCAACTTCTGTGAACAGCTCAGTGAATTTATCTGAACATCACCCAGCTCTGTGCACACGCTGGCTTTTCACACATTATCAGAGACTGGGACTTTCGTTTGGGGGGTTAGCACCTTTTGCAGGTACCCAATGTCTGGACCACAAATCCAAAGGGAAGCTGCTGTTAGGCTAAGGGGGCTGAAAGCTGGAAGATGCCCAATCCTGTGAGCTGCACCACACATCCTGTGAGATGCACTTGGCTTTGGGGCATGGCTTGTACAGAGACCGTCTCACCGCTCTCCTGGAGGAAAACACAATGTCTGTGTGTAATAAATTATTGTATGTATTAAAAATTCGGAAAGGTATAAATAAGATAAATGTGTTTGTAATGATGTAAAATATAAAATGTGAAAAAAACTCCTCTCCGGGTCTGGTCGGGACCCCCTT
>NC_031768.1:102779939-103010850 GCF_001522545.3 Parus major
CCACCTACTTCTTCAAATGATTTATTTTCCTCCTGTTAGTTGCTCTAAAACTCTCTCAGTATGTAATTAATCAACAGATTCTCCTTCTCGTTTTCAGCTGTAAAAAGAAAGTTCATATATATATATATATACATATATATATATATGTTAAAAAGCAGGCATTACTTGTGTGCATAACAGCACACACATTTACATATGCATCCAGATTCTGATCTAAATTACACCACTGCAAATTGCACTGTAAGCAATGAAGTTATTACAGGTTAAAACTGAGGGTGGAATTTGATAGCCAATTTACATATGAAAGCACATGAGACTGGAAAAAACCATGGGCATTATTAGTAACAGGCATATGGCATGAAGGTTGACACGTCTAATTCAAAAAAAGTCAAAGAAGAGTTGCAGCAACAGAAACAAAGCTCTTACACATTTAAAATCAATGGATGCTTCTGAAGCACTGAGCATGTTGCACAGTTCAACATGGCACCTACAGGTTTTCAGCATTTACACCTAAACTTAGACACGGTACTTAAGGCAGAATTTGTTTCCTCTCACCTTGCCACAGAGGGCTGATGGCTCAAAAACTGCATGTCACAATAACTTCCTCAATCAGTAATAAAAAAATTTAGAAGAATACACCCACCTGAAAGCAAAAGGCACAGATAATGTACCCAACCCTTTATAGTTAACATAATAATGTGTGGAAAGTCTGGCTCCTGACATGAGAGTGCCTCCAGTAAGCACTGCTGGGTATCTCCAATTCAATAGGTATACTCAACAGAGATAATGGAGAAAAAAATTACTGAACAGAAATGGGAAAAAAAATAGCAAAAAAACCCCAAACAAACGTATAAAATCACAAAAAAACCCCACTAAAAAGTATATTCTGTAAAAGCTGAGCCTGTTGCTCTGTCACAGGCTGTTGGCACCAACATCTTCCTACCAAAACCCAGTGGAAGTCATTCATATCGCACAAGCTCAAATCTCACTAACTACCCTCACCTCCCACTAGTCCTAAAGTACATTAACAGTTTTAGAAAAGATCCTGGGAAAGATCTTAAATAACCTGTCATAAAATGGATATGGGTTACAAATTAAATGACCAATGGCTAGCACAAAAATGTCAATGTTCCTGTCCAACATGAGAATTGAAATAGAAGAGCAGTCCTGCATTATGTCTGAAATGCCATGAAAGAATGTGCAATTACTATAAGAAATGCAGTTATCTACACCTGAGAAGTCTGAAATCTTAAAATAGCAGATAGGTGAGGCAAACAAAACAGTTTATGCCGTCCCTCTCCTCTCTCTTTCCAAATATTTGTCACAAGATGAATTTGAAGGCTCCCTAAAGAAAATGTGACTCCTTAGCAAGAAGTTTGTCCTGTGAACTCACATCTCACCTTGCCCTGACTAAATGTAAAACCACAGCAATATCTCTAGAAAGTCTTCAACAACACTGAACTTAGCATGGCTGGAAGAACAACAGAAGTACAAAATAAAAAGGAAAATACAGGCTGGAGTGAAGCTTTGCCAGCTCCTTGAGGCAGAAGAGAAGGTAATATGGCCAAATCAACAGACTAAATTTGAAAATGATGGGAAGGGAAGGATGTTCTCAGTGAAGCCAGCAAGGAACATATCCAAGACAGGACAAGATCAGGATGCAGATAATCTGTGGTGGATAGACACTTTAAACAGTGCCGTAAAAGAAGACAAGACTATACACTCAAGGGTGGAACACAAATGCTTTTCATTCAAACACAGTATAACTAGCAGAAAGCTTGCACAAGAGTCCATTGAAAATTTATTCCTGTTTGATTTGTAAGGATGGGTCCTATTGTCAGAATTGCTCCAGGGTGGCTGCAGGAGATGAAGGTGGTATCTGGCATTTCTTTCACTTTTAAACAAACTTTTTTCAGCTTTGGGCAGCACATTAAGAAACACAGGGAAGCCCTGGAACCAGTAACTAGTAGAAGTCTGGTGACAAATACAAATCTCTTTCCTTCCAGAAAGCTGTTTAGAATTCTTATTATCTAATAAATGAAGCATTAGTACAGCTAAGCATATTTGCACTTCCTGTTGTATAAAATCTCTGGTTGCTCTTAAAAGGATTCTCTGTTAGAATACATAATTTTCCTCCCTTGATTTTGAGGTTAAGGAGCTGAGTGTGTATGCAATTACACCATGGGCATCTATACCAACTAAACCTCTTCAAATTGTTGGCCAATATTGATTAAATTTATGATTGGAGGTTTCAGGTGTATATTTTAGAAACTCAGTAGCGTTGAGATCTCTATTCCACAAAAAATATTGGTCAAATGAAGAGAGGAGTGAAATTTTGTTGGCATTCCCACAAGTAAATATGGAAAATCTGTGGAAGAAAAAGAGCTAAATACTTCATTACTTCATGGAGAAAACTTCCACCAGACTCACATAATGTTTTAAATATAAAAGTTCTGTTAACCTCAAAAAATGGAGTCACAGAAAAATAGGCTTCTCTGATCATGAACTGTCTTTCTTTTACTGGGGAAGTGGTATGAAGCATATTGAACATATCATTCAAAGGGGGGTTTTTTGTTTGTTTTTTGTGTTTTGATTTCAACTACTCAATCAGAGTGATTTATTTCCTACCTCGTTGCTTCTATGCTTAGAAGTACAGTTTTGGCCCAGTACTTTGTGACTATATGATTCCTCAAGTTAATTACAAAATTCTAATTGATTTAAAAGGAGTCAGGATTTTATCCTTTTCATCTCCAAGCCTTAAGTAAATTGTCAGGGGGTCCCAGAAAATGGTGCATGTAGGGAACTGTGAAAGTTGTGATCTACTTATTAATCACTGTGAGGTGATCAGTAACTTCCAGCTTCCACTTGTGCATCAGCCACTTCTGGAAGAGATGATGGCCAAAACTATGACATAACACTGTAAATCAATGGCACTGGGGTCTCTGAGCTCCTTAAAGGCTGTGCATTTCTTCACAAACTGAGCCTTCTATTATTTGAACTTTCAATAACCATCACTGCTAGGCTGGAAGCCTTTCACTAGTAAGAGTCACTGGGGAAAGAGAATAAAGAAGAAATTAAACACAATAAAGAACATACATTTCAGTGTTTTAGATACTTCAGTGGAGCAAGTTAAATTTCCAAAACTGAAACTGACTTCAAACAAATTTATTTCCCTACCTACTACATTAGCACACTAATTTTATTAATATGTTTCATTTATAATATGCTTATTTGAAGCTGGAAGACAATGGTGAAATACAAGAGGAAAAAGAAAAGGAAAAAAAGCAACAGTTGCCTCCTAGAAAACAGGAATTCATGCTATACTCCCTATTAAAAAGTGAGAAACATAAATAAATCCAAGAGACAGTCACCTATTCATGGCAAAATAGAACCCAGATGCTAACAGCTGAGAAGAAACTTGTCTCAGAAATTCAATTGCATAACTATCTTTCATGAAGGATTTTTGTAATTCTCTCAGTTAGCCAGTGCCCACCACACCACCACCAGCAGTAGAGCACTAGACATTTCTGCTCCATTTGATTAGGAAATCTGGGCTTGCTGTGGTCCATAGACAGCTTTTAAATGAGCAGAAAACATGGCAGTGACTTTTGTAGCTATGGAATTAGTTTAATTCAGACTCTAAAATTAGTCTTGCACAATCCCATCGTCTCCAGATGCTCCTTTATGCTCATAAATCCACTAAAATGTTTATATTGTCTCATGCAAAAGGGTGAATGCCTGCTGCGGATTGTTGCTCCAAGGCAGCAATAACTTACTATGTCTTCTCTGTAGCAAGTTGCAGTGGTTTTTTGAAGTACAATCTATAGACATTTGCTCTTTCCATCACACCTCCCACATTTCCACAAGCCACAACATATTTATGCTTCAAGACATCTTCTGGAACAAATCAGTTTTAGTTTTGAATTAGAATACAGCATGACATGAGACAGATATAGCTGGGTTTTCTCCTAAGAAAAAAAATTGTGTGCTTTTAGAACAGACACCAAGCAAATATCAAGCTTGCATATAGGTTTAGTTCCAAGCCAAGGAAACAGCTACCATATGTATTAAAAAGTAGTATCAAACATAATTAGATTAGCTATAACACAACTGGGCCCCCAAAGACTACCATCCAATCTTACTCATTCCTTCTTTGGGACCAATTATCATGTTATACTGAGTAGTGCTGAGAATCCATCAAGGAAGAAGATCCTATTGTGTTGCCAGACAAAAAGGCAATTCTTGTCTCAAACATCATCCTTTTTGTCAGTCAAATTCAGTGTTGGCACGTAAGATCCCTGAGCACATACACAAGCTTAGCTCTGTTCTCCCACCACCACAATTTCTTTTGTAGCTATGATTTCTAGAAAAAAGAGACATTTCCCAGTTTTTCCTTTGTGGGTAGATATCTTGCATGGACTTACTTTCTACTACTTTCTCTAAAAAGCAATTAAACAGGATAAAGAAAAAAAAAATAAAACAAACAAAATAGAAAACAAGAAGATTTTTGGTAATGGATCCCTCCAACACTACTATTTACAGCATTGCACTGAGTACAGAGATGCAAGCAGTTCTAGAAGGAGTGTGATACAGCAGCTCAAGGTGACTAGAGATCTGGATTATTGGTGCTTCTAATCCCATTCCTGACTCAATGGGTACCCCATGGGATATAACTTAACCTCCTCTGCTCCAGATTTCAGCTGATGAAAAGGCATAAGGCTCAAAAGGCATGTGAAAGGACATACAAAGTCGAGCCTTTGGTTGTCTACATCTTAGTTTCTCTAAAACTGTGACAGACAATGTTCCTAATGATTTATAATCAAGTAATAATGTACTAATATGAAAAATACAAATTCTTGCTAAGTGACTTAAGATAACACCTCTGCAGAAATCAAAGAAAGCATTTGATCATTAATTAATGTAAACTGAACTCAATTTTTGAGCCTGTATTTTTTGTCAATTTTTCATTGCCTGTAATGTTCATCTAGAGTATAAATAAATAAACAAGGTTCAATTGAATATCCAGAATCAACTTGTGGTTGGTTGAAGTGCCATTTTTGTGTAAATTGGAGAGACAGGGCATCAGATTTAGTTTTTCAATGCATACTTCACAAAGATAGTCCTAAGCACTAATGTCTGGAGTTTTAAGCTACTTGCTTCACTGCAAAGCTTAAATAACCAGTCACTCTGCCAATGCCTATGCCTTTAAGTCAGTGCTGTGTTGACTCTTTAAATATTTTCACTTTTTAATATAAACTTTTCAGACAAAAATTTCTCTTAGAGAACAAGGACCCTACACAACCCAAATGGAGAGAAGTTACCACTTGCTGGTTTTTCAGTCTCACCTGTCTAAGTACAGCTGATGCAGCACAAATGGATGCATTGCTCTTGTCTGGGGGAGGGCCTGTTTATCAGCCTTTCAACCACTTACAGAAGGAATCACCTCATTTAGGAATCATGATGGTACTTACTGTTAATATCAAGCAAAAGAGCCTACCAGCTCCTTGCCTGCACCAGGAGATTGAGAAAACCTGCGTTGGATTCTATTCCAAGCCTCGGAGAGGAAAAAGACACTTGGGATTTGCATGCATTGATGATTTCAAAATCCTGCTCGGCAGGAATTTCTTCTTCTGCACATTTAGACACAACCAAAATTAAACCTGGCACTAGGAGAGAAATTCTTCAGATAGCCTACATCAAAATAGCTGGTGTTCATGTGCATCCTACACCAAAATAGCCGGGTTTCCAAAATGTTACATCAGAGGGTTTGGAAATTAAAGACTGTATTTGCATAATATAAATCCACCTATAAATTGCCTGTAGACTAAACATAACATGAAACTGAAATAACATATAAAATACTATTATTTTATTCTTCATGCAAAACTGGCTGCCTAAAGTCTTCTTCCAAATCCTACACAAGACAAATGGTACATCTCTAGAATCCTTTAGTCTTTTCCAACAACTTCCTAAAGAAATAATCAGTGGATAATGAAGCTTTGCCATTACCTTTTATTATTGCACATCTGTGACAGCCCAAGAGAAAAGTCCACCAGCTCCAACCTCTTGATTAGGTAAAAAAATCATAATATTACATGGTTTTTCATAGGTCTGTGATACAGCAGAATAGATTTTACAAGGACACGAAGTGGAGGAGAGCAAGTAATTGATCATTTGTCAAAACAACAGCAATAAAATACTGTGTGGAAAATGTACTTAATAAGTTTTGTCATACTATTTTGATGTTCATCATTTTCATGAGTGCCACTAAGTGTCAAGTGAAAGTTCATTGAAATACAATAACTTGCATAGATTAAATTTGTACTTCATGTTCAATAACAGTTATTTATACAAATATAAACCTCTGCATAGAGACTACCCTTCCTGATACAGTGCCTCCTTATGTATAAACACAGCTTTATTCCACTCCCATCTGCATTTTATTAGTTATTTTAGACAACACTTTACTGTCACTGGAGAAGTTTCAAGTTTAATCTAAGGCAACTTCTGCATCCCAGCTGAAAAAGTAGCAGCTATGAAAAGCAATTTGCAGTTAGTCACTTCATCACAAGTTGGTTTACATTTACTCTATATGAAGTTAAATTACCACTCCAGTGTGAAACCCAGAAAACTGGAATTCAGTTGTGATGAAGGCCTTGCAAAACCTTTTTCAAGCCGTGAGCATGGTCTGTCCCATCTGCTCGACACATATAGCTTCCATCAGTATCAGAAAGCTGTATGCAGGTCCTGATGGGGAACACATGCTTATTACAGTCTCCTGAGTATCATGAACAAACAAACGTAGAGGTTTTCTTTATAACTCTGTACATTCGTAGTGTAGAATCTCGGTATGCAGCAATCCCTCCGACATCACAATATTTAAGAAGCCAATATTTGAGAAATGTGTTTCACAAACTTCTACACATGCCAAATCTTTTTCAAACGTTGCATTCTCAAAAAAATCCAAACCAAAAATCCCCCAAAAAAACAGAAGAGAAGAAAGACAGCAGCCTGCTCAGTTTGAATTCACCTGCATTCACATTGATGCTGGAAATGATGGTTCCTCCAGGTGCATTTGGTTCCTACATATGCTCAGCATATTTAACAAAACCTATTTCAAAACTGCCAAGTGCATGCAAACACTTGGACAGTAAGCTGACTAATATTCTTCAGTTAAATGATGTTTCAAAAGTTTCAAGTATCCACTGCTCAACCGACCAAGGAGTGATGCAAAAGAGAGGCTATAAAAACAGAACAAAGCAAAAATCTTTTCTGGGCTTCAAACAAATGAAAATCAGTGTTTTTACGGCTTTTGTGGGGTAGTAATTGAGTCCCCAGACTGGACATGAAGAAGTTAAAATGCAGTAATACTTCATCTTTCATCATTTGGTGCAAAAGTCTAGCAAGCTGCTATCAAACATAAAGATAGTTGCCAAGGGCAGAAGGACCAAAATTGGGGTGGTGGAGTAGAATGAAAATTATGAGCAAGAATTGTGGATACATTACTAATAATACCAAGAAAGTACAAATGGAAAAAAAAACCCAGAAGGTGGTGGTTTAGAAGGAAGAAAAAGAGGAAGATAAAATGAAAGGGACCTTTTTTTCCTCACTCATCAAGCCTGCAACAATGAGGCAGGAAAAACAGAAATTTCAATTCTTTGCTACTTCAAGCTCTATTGTTGGACAGAGCTAATGATGGACATCTCACAGGTCATTCAGCTCTAGGAATGAACCAATTTGGAAAGTCACAGAAAAGCTTTCCTGGTAAAAGGCCCCTGCCAACTAATAGCAGCAGTTGTGTTCCTGGAGGTTCAAAGAATTTGTTAAATTTTGGAAATTCTCTTAGTAAAAACTAGAGGGTGCTTCAGCACACAATGTTTTTAGTATTCCAGTATGTCAAGTGACTTCAAATATAGTAAAAAATGTCTTTAAGTGTCCATTATATATTATATATGTAGTGTAACTCCATAGTTACACTACACTAGCACAAATGTTATATGAAGCTTTACATACAAAAATATAGTCTCCTGTGCCTTATAAATTTTTTTAAAATCTCAATTGTTTGCAAAAAACTATGACAAATTACTCATCACAAGCATAATGATGATGCATATATTGGAAAAATGGACAAAATTACAAACTGCTGATTTTTTATCCTGAATCTATGTTAAAATGAAGTATGTTCCTTTAAATCAAATTTCAGGGATGCAGCTGCACTGTGGGACAGTGGGGAGGGATATAAGAGAATCTGGAACTTTACAGAAATCATTCTATCTTTTAGAGAAATGCAACTGATATTCTGTTGAAGTGCATTTCCATGACTATGAGGCTACAAAATTTAATACCAGCTGGAGATCTCCTCCCATACATTATTTTCTCCTAACAAGGAACATGCACTAGTTTTAGATTCGGAGTTGAGCAGAAAGAATAAAAATCTACCAAAGACTGAACAAAGAAATACACAACATGACTTTTTTTCCTATTCATGAAGTACTTTCTTCTAATTAAGCTTTAATTTTGTAAGAAAACAACATGGGTGTATATATTTAAAAATTCATTATGTACAGAAAATAATTAGAACCTGCAAAATCCTGTACTTTAATCTGGGGCATGAGACAAAATTGGCCAAAGTATTTGCTTAGGATGAGTGGCAGAGAATCCATGGTCCTAAATATATGAGAGGAACCAAACATAGCAATATTTAACAATAATATAATGTTAGATGTTCATGTACATGTCATGTAAATGTTAAATGTCAAACTACTACAAAGAAAACAAAACACAACAACAAAGATGTTGCATAGTCATGCCTTATTTACTAAGCCATGCATTTTAAAAATGTAATAAGAAAACTATTTTTTCAAGAGAAAGAGTTAAGCAACAAAGATATTTATGCAGTTTTCTCAGCACTCAATATAAGACTAAAGACCCTGCAATTTTCAAGGTGATTTGCAATTTTCATTAATTTGTTGGAGGTTTTGTAGCTCAATAATGAGACACTTTCGTTAGTTATTAGTGAATCAGAGCTGTTTGCAGCTTTAATTCAAACACAGTAAATACAAATGCAAATGTGCACATGATTTTCTATTATCATTTCTAGAGTGTGAAAGAAGACAAATGATCTTCAGGAGAATAAGGATGTTTATTGTTACTTGCCTGAAATTGGTTAACAGCCCCATACCACTGGAAGTGAGCTGAGGGTAGTTGGTGAATACCAATATTTGGGTTCCAATGAACTGTAAATGGTTATTTGGGGCTGGGTTGCTGTCTTTACCCTCCCCAAAACCTGAAAATCTAAAGCTTTTTTCTACTTTATGAGATGCTGTTGTTGGAATGTTATAAAGACATGATTTTATTCACTCATCTTCTTGATTCAAGGGTAAATTTCTTGACCTTCAGGTTCTATGTTAATTCTGGCCTTTTAGATCCAGCACCTTAAAGTTCTTGACCAAATCTATAGACTATATTTATATTTTGGAGTTTTGATGGAATGAATTAAAATGAGACCCCAAAAGAGAAGATTTAACTGTATATTAAGATGCCTGAAAATTTAAAAAAATACTCAGAATAGTTCATAAGGTGACCAGAGGGATTCTTAATGTCTGTTGAAGCTGATGTAAAAATCAATGTCAACAAAATTTGATGTCACTGAAATCCCAGTTTTTCAAAGCATCTTTGAGCATCTACCTCTACAACTCTGGTCCAGAGAGCAGTAAATTTATATTTTTTTTCCTTTCAATTAGCAAGTATAGAATATCCCCTTCTTTCAAACCAAGCTGTTAATTAAAAAGAAGAAAAATATTTAAATCAGAGATGGGTAACACAGGTTCTACTCAATAGCCACTTGATGGCAGCGTCATGTATAAAAAGATTTGTCTGTGAATTTAAGACTTTGAAGGAACCACTTCAACAGCAGTAAGAAGCCAACCCCAATGATAACTTGATTACTTCAGAGTATAACCCTCCCAAGAGAACTCTTTTTAACGATATTTTTAAGGTCAGCAGCTAAATCAATAAGTAAACCCATAACAATCATGAATTTTGAACTTCAGAAATGCTGCTATAAAGACTATTCCTTTAAAATCTCTCTTTAATATCTAATATTTAAAATTTTAATACCTGTTATGACTTTGATATTCATTCTACCATGATATTCATTCCAGCATAACATGGTTAATTTCTTTGGGAAGAAACAAACGAAAAGAATTACATGAGGATTTACTAAGAAAGAGTTCATGGACACTTTTAAAATTTAATAAATAAAATTTAATAAAAATATATGACAACAGTGAAACTGGCACAATATTAATTTTGCAGCATGTAACTGTGAGAGTCCTTTAAATTTCCTGCCATCAAGATAATCCACATTCTTTGGTCAACAGTCATGGCCAAATGAACTTGATAGAAGAGGGAGAGCAGCTCATGGAAGGACATAGGTCAAGTTCAAAGACTTCTCTTCCACTCCTGACTGACCCATCAGTTTGCACTTCAGCCTGCAGAGCAGCCCCAGACTGTTCAAGCTGGGCAATGATGGGAACTAGATCTCTGTGCTGAATGTGAACAGCCAGTTAGGATCTGCCTTTACCTCCCAGGATGTCCAAATGTGATCACACCCAACTTCAGGGATTTTTACACTGCTCTGAAACACAGATCATTCCTAATGGGTAACTACAGGTCAGCATATTGAAAGTATTGGTGAATAACACAGTGCAATAATGCAACTGCAAAGACACCTCTGTGAGGAACATATTCTACCCTTGGTTTACTAGAAATATTGGTTTGCAGTACTAAACATGTATCTAGTGACGAAAAGACACCTCTTTTATTGCAGTCCTTGAAGAGTTGGGCAACTGGTTAAGGCTAAATACTGTGATTCTCTTGATTTATGACTGGAATTTCTATTGTCATTAATGACTATTCAATATACTGAGTGATACTAACAAAAACAATCCAATGTTCATAAATATATTTTTTAGTTACAGAAACAAAAAATAACATCCTGAGCTAATACAGAATTCATACCCACAAAATTTTTCAAAATTTGAGTAACTTCATTCCAAGCATCAGAGCTGGGAATGTTTTTCACCCAAAGCAAATTCTTTTGGTCAAGTTATTAAACCTCTGCAAATATAGTTTACAATAGAAGCTGAAAGAGAAAGTCCATCAAGTGCAAAATAATAAATAGAAGCAATGTTTTAGATCTAAAACTGTTACATTTTTCATTACTTTTGTGAGTCACAACATTCACATGGAACAGTCGCAATGCTTCAATTGTACTTGAGTTCTAAAATTAGAAAAAAGTCCTAAGAATTTCCAGAAAAATTGGAAAAAAAAATTAAAAAGTATTTCCTGCTCTTCCTCCACCAAAACCATCCTACATGAAAGCAATTAACATTAAAAAAATTAATTAAAATTAAGAAAGTAGTTCTCTGATAGTTCTATCAAACAGAATTCAACACACAATGACAAGAAGATAAAAATACCAAACAGTTCTGGAAAACATATTTTTTAGGTTTTTTGTTAATCTTAATGTATTTAAGTGTGACTTCCTAAATTTTTCTTGATGTTTTATTTCACTTAAATATATAGTTAAGCTATAAACACCGTTTTATTTTACACCTAACAATAAAGAGTTTACCATAACTGTGACTGGGAGGATGAATAGAGAGGAAAGGAGGAAGTGGGACAGAAAGTAGCAACTGTAAATTCAATTTCCAAATGTAGCATTATTATGTTCTTTCTTGTACTGAGTTCTGCATTATACTAGTCTTCATTTTCATATTAAAAAAAATGATAAAAAAGATTACTGTAGTATGAAAAATGTTATTTCAGGTACACTTAAAGAAGATGAATCACATACGACTGAAATATGAACATAATAGGTGAAATTACTACTCTTCATACATAAAAGAAAGTCCTGAGGCTGTAACTTTAGTGATTTAGTCAACTGTATATGATTTATGAAAAAGATTTTTATGAAAGAGTCCACAAACCTGCTCCTCCTCAAACTGGAGAGGCAGCAGAGGGGTTTGCTCATTTATTGAGGACCATCTACCTCAGTATTCATTTTTATACAACACCTTTTTGTTGATATGGGCCAGAATTTTTTATTTCATCATTTGGAAAATATATAAAAGAGGCATTGCCAGGGTTAATTTATTCCTCACTAAATCTTATAAACATGGTGTGATAGTCTATTACTCATCAGATTTACTCTTTCAGCATGGTGGTTGACACAGAAAACTCTCCTGGAAATTAAGAACCTGGAAGACCATCCTATAGACCACAGTAAAGCAGGCTCCAGAGCTCATGGTGATCACTAAGTCACAGAATACAATCAAGACCAACAAAACCAAGTAATTTAAAATTTTAGTGGTGAAAATGAGGAAAAAAAAAAGGTTTAGTTTGCTTGGCTCTTCAGTTTACTCATTAAATTTAAGTCTATTCCTTGTGAATCACAAAGCTTTCAAACTTACCACTCTGAAATTAATAGCACATATAATTGCCAAACATTGCAATAAATGGCAGTTTCATGTTCATGATGAGATTACGCATTTTGGTGGAGGCTTTACTATAGGTGAGTTTAAAAGTATTTCAGAGAGGAGGTAGTAGGTTCTTGCTGCACAAGAACATGCACATTAACTCTTGTTAATGGAAGAGAATTGAGCAGAGGGTGGGAGGTACTGGCAGAGAAAGAGGTGCTGATTTTTGCAGCAACAAGGCAGAAAATGTAAGCAAGGTACAATGACTCAAGCTGGAGAGAAGCTGGAATGGTGAAAAAGCCTGTGGATGTGGAGCCTGAGTAAAGGTGGCAACCTTAAAAAAAATCCTTTCTAAAAAATTATGAAATTTCATGTTCAAGTTCTGAGAAAATCTTGTTTTAACCAGTTACTATTATTCAGCATTTTATGTGTTAGGAAATGTTGGGGATTTGTTTTGTTTTGCCTTTGTTTGGGTTATTTTCCATTTAAATTGACAATAAAGTGACCTAACAAATATTTTTGTTGGAATACAGATAAGATGTTTGCAAATGTTACTTATCCTTGAAACTTTATATTGCCCTTCCCTCAACCTGCTAAGCAGTTAATAATTCATATTTAACCAAATTGTTTAGATTTCCACATGTAATCAGCTTCTTTATTTTCTAGCCAGAATTCCTGAGAAATGACTACAAATGTTAAATGCCCTACAGATATTTCTTTTTAACACTGTTTCTATTTACTTATATTTTTTTCTTTCTTAATTCTTTACAAAATCTTCTCCTTTCAAACAGTGTGAATCCCTTAATAATTAGGTGGAAGATGTTTTCATAGAATGATATTTAAAAGCAAACTGCACATGCAACTTCATGACAATAAATAGAAGCCTTCCTTATTTTGCTATCAGTTATTCACTTATCAACACACACACAATACTGGGAAAATATTTCTGTTTTTACTGAAACAGAATGGACAAAACAAGAATATATGACAAAGCAAAATTCATGATTTTGTAAATATCAGATCAACAATATCTTTAACAGATACATGGAATAGTATTTAAGATTAGCCAAACTACCTGATCCTCATTTTTTTCCTAAAATAGATGTAATTTCCAGATTTTCATTCTTTCTCACTTGAGTCCAAGGAACACAAGCATCATACTGCACCAAATAAATCATAATAATTGCTTAATAGACAAATATGCTTGGGTTTTTTTGCTTCTACTTGTTAATGACCTCCACAGACTTTCAGCTCAGAACTGCTGCTCTCATTCCTGATTGTACTTTTGCATTGAATTGCCCTGTTTGCATTTTCTTTGCACTGCAAAGACAATCTTCCAGCATGGTTGATAACGCTTGGTTTCAGATTTGATACCATTCTTACTGTTTCTTTGTGTCATCTAGCACAACATATACATGGAGAGTGGTTTTGCTACTCATGAAAAACAAAATATTTTATATCTTGAATATTATAAAACAATCTGCTAATAAAAATATATCTAATATATATTCTAATATAATATAGCTAATATAAATATGAAATTTGTCCCAGCTGTCTGCTGCTCTATCTACAAACCTACTTTTTGTATCAAAGATCATAACTCACAAGAATTTGTCAATTAGGTTGTCATCTTCACGTAGAGAAAAAAAAAGTACTTCTTGTGGAAGAAAAATTATCCCAGACTAATTTTTTCCCTTCTGCCCTACTGCCAGCCTGTAAATAGTCTCTCCATCTTTCTTCTGGGCTCCCTTCAGGAACTGGAAGTCCACAATTCGGTCACCCCAAAACATTTTCTTCTCCAGACTGTATATCAAAACATCCCATTAAATCTGGAATTAATTTACTTCAGTCCATTTTTTTAGGTTGCTATGCTTGCTATTCTTTTACTATGTACAAGCAACACTACAACGAGCTTTGACAAAATGCCAGCTATTTTTACAGAGAAGAAGAAAAATAGAGCTTTTGCTCTAATTTTAAGCATAAAAATACAAATGGAAATAAAAGAGCTAAATCTAAACCAGCCTACAATAAGCAGGAATGAAAATGTGCCTTTAGGAGTTCCTTCCCTTTTTAGGGGTTACTTTTATTTCTAAATTCTGTGTCAATGTTCTGTGATGTTTAAGCTAGTCTTTAAGTTAAAGAAAAATACACAACCAAGGATTTTTCAACATATTAAATTATATTCTCTAGGAAAAAAGTCCTTTCTATGACAGGGCTAAGTATCATAATTACTCAAACTCATTTTCTTAAAGGGTAGAAGGAGTTTGGACTTTTTATTCAGTAAGTGTTTGATGTTCTCCAGTATACACAAGATCCCATGTTGCACAATTATCTTGTGTGTCCTATTTCATAATGCTTTTGATATTATATACTTAAAAACTGAATGCAATCCTAACCAAAGCAACTATGTATGTTTTCACTTTAAAAATAAGCAGACTGCTGAATTCAAGGTGTTAGTAACATAATTTTTAGCACAACTTCTTCATATCAATTTATAACATTGACAATGTTTAAAGAAACATCGGATCAGTCAAATATTAGCAGCAGACTAACCGTTTTCACAGCTAAGTTAATGTCAGCTTAAGAATGACATCAACATTTCTGTTTTCAAAACTGATGATGTTAATCAAAATGTGGAAATTACACAGCCACCTGGGATGGATGGGAAAGTTCAGACATGACATCCACAAAGTATGTTTTTCAGGAGTGACAAATTAAGGTTTTCAACCAGATGCAATGTTTTCTAGTGGGGGAAACTGGTAAAAATCTCATGAGGTACAGAAGAGATCTCTTTCAGAACATATAATTTGGCTTAGAATAAAGAGAGTCAGAAACAGGAATTTACTCTACAAAAAAAACGGGAACCTACTAGAGAAAAGCAAGAGTAGAACATATGTCCAGAAGAAGAAACTAAAACAAAATCCTACCTTGATATTAAAAAGAACTAGGTGGCATGAAGCATTACTCTTTCTGGAATGGTACATATAAGGCCTGAAAGGGTTTGATTAATTTTTCCTTTTTTTTTATAAAGGAAAGAATCTTTGTAGGAATAATTGTTTTAATAATTGTTGGAAGAACAATCAGCCAACAAGGTTATATAGTTTAGCAGTCATTTAAATGCCAAGAACATTTACTGTAGGTGCATCTCAGAAAATGGTTGAGATCTTCTTCTGGGACACCCAGTTTGTGGCCAGTGGATTCTGATGTGTGTGTTGGACTAAACATTCAGTGACTTGCAGGTAAAACTACTGCAAAACATTTCAAATGTAGAGCAGAAATAAGATAAATACAGAGATTAGAGAATTTTGCTATAAAGAATTTGTACCTATGGAGACCTCCAGGACCAAAATTGGAACACTTCAAGTTGCATTTTGTAATATCATTTTCCATATTGGACAAAGCAAAGGGAAGATGTGCTTGGCAGTAGAAAATACAGTCCATAAAAAATTTAGGACATGCAATTTTTCTAACAGTATTTCTACAAGAGACAGACTACCCAACAAAGGGCCAATTCAAATATATGCAGCACATGCAAAAAAAAAAATTAACCAACTCTACTACATGATGTTGTGCTAAACCTTCATGGGGTAGGCATCTACACATAGCAAAAGACAATTCATGTCTGTGATGGTGTTTCAGGAAGCATGCAAGGAGAGGGTTATTTCAGGAAGCAAAGCTCTTCTTATTGAGGTTGAAGGATGTTGGAAATTAAGGGCAAGCTTTTCTTTATGGATGAAAAGGTGTAGCTACCCAAGATACACATAAGGTACTGAATTAAGGTAATGAACCTAAGCCAAATTACCCCCTCCAAGGCTGTACCCAGCCATGACCTCCAATCAGTGGGATCAGAATAGAACCAGACTGAGGGAACCTCCATTCTCCCACTGATCCCTACAGTGGGGAAAGCAGGATCCTCAGCACCAACTGTTCCACTCTGCAGATCAGGTCCTATTACTACTCACTACTTGCTAATGTAGACATAGCCAAATTATATTTATTTGGAGACTGAAGCAGGGCTACATATGGAGAATTTCACCTTTGACAAGTACTAACTTCATTTATATTAACACCTGTCTAGACTGTTTTTCTAAGCATAAACACAAAAATCTCCTTAGTGTATTTGGGCCTTTCTTACTTAATTAACCATATGTGACGTAAAGTGATACAACCCAGTTAAAGGTATGTCATTGTTGATAGGATCAGTTACAGTCAGACATAAGTATTCATTGCTGATACCATCTGTGCTGTACTCCTAAGTGCAGAACCTTGTCAATGAAAGTACACACAGATTAACTGTATTCGCTTTCATTAAAAACCACCAATCTGGTTCATCAGCTCCAGGCGCTTTCTGTTAAAAAGTTGCAATATTATAATGCACAGTCACCTTCTCCTTCCAGCATACCATAGCTAGATAATTTGAAAGGTTTAGCATAATTTTTGTGATTGTTCCACATCTTGAATGATTTTATTCTTAATTCGTGGCAGCTGTCCAAGAGTCTTCCAAAATTCTACTTATGTACCAGCCTGGGAAATCACTGTGGTCATGGTAGGGAAATAAATCTTGCCTGTTCTTTTACCTGTTTATCAATATTTTCTAAGGCTTCTGGTTTTCATTTCTTTTCTTCAACATTACAGGATCTGATCATCCCACATTTGAGGAGGAAAAAGCTCCCAGAACAGTAATTTAAGTCTTGGAACCCTTCAGTTGCCATGTGTTTATGCCTACAGACAAATGCACACATGTAGAAATACTACAACTGATTTCATGTCTTTGATGTTAACTGCAATGAGAATTCACAGCTACATTAAACTAATACTCCTGAAGTTAATTAACAATTTCATGGATGATACTTGTACATAAAAAGTTATATGATGTGTTCAGCTCTATAGGGTTTGGAATAGGTCTTATTTTCATTCCTACCATTACTATGAGAAAATTATTTTTATTTAATAATGTAATTATAAATAGGCAACATAGTCTCTGGATGGGTGAGGAAGGGGTTTAAAGGACCAGTTTAGAGCATAGGAAAAAGCTACACAACCACATATGTTTAGAGATCAAAAGTTCTAAAAGTTTAGGTTGAATCACAATTTACATTTTTTCTCTCAGAATTAAGGAAAGAAATTGATGGGGTAAAATATGTTTCTTATCAAAATGCCTCCAAAAACAACAACTTCAAGGAAGAATATGAACCAGTGTTCTAATGTTAAATGATTACAATTAAAACTCTAATCAATACAGGTCACATGAGAAAGAAGAATGTGCATCTACATGCATTTCTCTTTTCTGGAATGTTTGAAGGCCACGCTTAAGGATTCTCATAAGAAAAGCAAGAAGGAATGAATAAGATACACTTCTGTGGCTATTGTTTGCATACTGGTTTTATATCTCTGTGTTTAATTTGGAAGGGACTTAGAGGCACACCCATGTGGGAAGAGTCTGGTCAGTTTAAAACTGGAAAAAGAAAAAGGAAACAAACCAACCAAAAAACAACTTTTGGCTGATAAGGACTTTTCCCTGTGTTTATTGTAAAGTAGGTCTAAGGACTTGGTCTCCTGGGATATTAAACAGTGCTGATGAGGATACTGACCAAAAGTTAAATAAAATAATCTAGAAGAAATAAAATTATGTAGAATAATATGGTAATTATAGAATGAGAAAAATTAAAACAATACTAATTTAGGATTAGCATGCTTGTTTCTTTTAAAAGAGCGTTGGGATGTTGGAAAAGACATTTAATGAGATATTCATTTGAAATCTGTAGCGGGGTGCCTCAAATATTACGTGTATAACACAACTCCTTTTTACAGCACCTTTTAAATATGAAAGTAAAAAAGGAAATTTTGTAAAACATAAGAAGTTTCTCCTTCACCCACCCAACACCACGTGTAAGTATTTTAATGGAGCCCTTTTTATGAAATGATGGTACATGCATGATTCAGAACAAAAATATTTAGAGTAATTGTCATAAAAATATCTGAATTCACTTACAAATAACTATAAATTTTTATAATGCTTTGTATACTTCAGTAATATCTTTTTTATGCTATATTGACAAACCAAAACCTCAAAAATGTCTACACAAATGAGCCTGAAATTCTCTTCTCCTTTTGTTCTTTATATTCATAATCTCAAAATCTTACCTACTGTTCACTTATAACACAGACCATATGTAACTTGTTGTATAGGAGCACAGATGATATGACTTTCACATTAATTGCTGACAGATACACCTTTGAAGCATTTTTTGAATCTCATCTGGAGGACAAGGTTAAAGCAAACCAAGCAGAGAGGTTTGCTGTGACACTACCAAACAACAGTTACATGACTATGTGGAGCTGTCAGAGTTGGCAGGTTCAAAATCCCAGTATAGAACCAAACAGCTTGCTTGATTTTTGAAGCCAAAGAAATTACATAACAAGAATTTTGTTTGTGCTGGGAAAATGTTCTCTGTACCCTTTCAGGCCTTCCATGAGTATTTTTCAAAAGGCAAGCAGTGGCATATTTGTCTTGAGGAGACATTTTCTTACATTATGCAGGCCAAATGCACACATCTGAAAGCAGAACTCGTCCTCTGTGCAGTGCAGGCATACAGACATTATATAATGTGTTCTGCTGTTAGAGATGCTCTGTGGCAAAGGATGTACATAACACAGTCTGTGCTGAATGGTTTCAGAAATGTACCTTTGAATTAAAAGCATGCATTTGATTTAATTGCACCTGGTTTTGGCTCTGCATTATAATATTTGCATGAAGGCTTGCAGTTGAGATGCCTGCTCGAAGCAGCACACACCAGAAATGGCTAAGAAGGTTTTAGGCTGGAGAATAAAGCGTTAGATAAAGATCTCAGAAGTTAACAGTGCTTGCTGCAACAGCAAGTCTCTTCACACTGCCCCAATCCTTCCTTTTCTCCTCATTAAAGACAGACTAATTGGAATGCAGTACAGTATGATGGTAGTAATTTTGCCATCTTACTCTAGGAAATAAACTTTATGAACAAGGGAAACTAGAATTCTACCATTCTTTTCCACGTGGTTACATCTCCTCTCAGAAAATGCCACTAAATAGCCATCAGGTATGTTATGCCACTCATCCTTAAAATTCACCTATACTACAGAATATATTTTAATAAACATTGCATACAACAAGCTAGTGTTTAAAAAATAGCAAATTTCATAATTACCATTATTATCCATAATGATCACACTTCAGGAAAAATTGCCCTAGGAAACTTAAAACATTAAGGCACCATTATTGCAAAGAGGTCCATCTGAATTTAAAGTGGATTCAGGTGTTCAGGTATTTAGAGTTCAACAATATGCTTTGTACAGAAAATAAAGTTGTGGCAAAATTGGTCTTTATTCCCCCCAAACCATAAAAAAAGCTGCATTATACAGTTTTTAATAAAAGGTCAGGTAGTTCCACCTATTTCATCATGAATATTACGCGGTCTTGTAAGAAAATAATAATTAGAGGTAGAAGCTATAAAGAAGATGAAAAAATCAGAATCTGTTTTGGAAAACAGATTCTCTCCATTTGGAATTTTTTCTTCATTTATGTTTGGACAAAATCTTTAATTAATTCTTTTGGCAAAAAATTTCTTCTACAACTATTCTAGTGAAATCTATCTGGAAAACAAATAGCAATTCAGATGGCAGCTATTATGGCACACCAGTTACTTTAATTTTACAGGAAGTATATATGATCAACACAACAAAAACTCAGAGTTCTTACTGCTAATGGCACCAGCCTTGAGATGGCAAATGTAGATCAAACCCCTCATTCCATTTCAGGCTGCTTTGTCAGCTGATAACACAGATACACAAACCAGCAAGGTACCAAAAACTTTCCTGATGGAGTTTGGGTACTTTGAAGATCTCAGTTTTGGTGTCTTTGTTTCTTTCTTTCTCTGCCTTTTCTGTAAGTCAGTAAAATAGGTCTAGTAATCATGTCCTATAAGTTAATATAAAGAGAGGTAGAAAAAATCATAAATAGCTTAATTAATGCAAAACAGGCAACCACCAGCCTTCACTGGAAGACAAAGCACACAGTAAATTACCAGGGCACTCTGAGAAGGCTTTAAAAACATTTGTATCAGTAGTCAATATTTTTTTTCACTTGCTTCCCTTAGGAGATGAATTTCTGCCATTCTACCTTTTCTCTCTAGAAAAGAAAAAAAACCTCTTTGCTTCTAGTCTCATGTGGTTATACAGGTTGATGTTGTTCATTTTAAACAGCAGTTTCCTCTATGATTGCCATTATTATGCTTCAAGTTTTCACTACACTTGAGTGAAGTATCCTATTTTCTATTTTAGTTCTGCCTCTTCAGCACTGCTCCTACCTACGCTTTTTAAACACAGTATCCTCAAAGCTTTAACACACTCAGCTTCAGATGACCAGCTTGTACTCAACACAAAATTCAAAGCTGAGGTATGTTTCCAAAGTCCCTCTGAACAATGCTTGTCATCTATCAAAACAATGAGGAGATAGGGATAGGGAACAGATGACAACTAAAATTGGAACAATACAATATTCATAAAATGTGGTGATCCAGAATACATCTGCCACTCAGTCAGTCTCTGCATTTATGTCCTCAATGCCCACAAGCAGAAGAACCAAGAGTCCTTTGCTCTTTCTTACTTGATGTGACTGCAGCTGAGTCCTGCAGAAACTGATGCCAAGGTTTCTAGGATGCAAATGACCCCACTCAAATATATATCACAGCTCAGCACAGCAACACAATGAACTAGAAAAAATGTTTTCATACAAGTGACATCTTATATCGACTTTACACAGTTTGTATTGTCTCTGTAGCATGGTCTTTATACTACTTGCCTTAGAGACCAAACCTCCCAAAAATTACTGAGTGCTGGTACTGCCCACTACTTCCAACAAACCTCTGTAAATGAAATGGAGGCTATAAAAGCAGTCCATAGCCTTAGCTACCTTCAATTACCTTCTGAACAATTGCCCAAGAATACAGAAATTAAATCCAGTTATTTCTATGGAGCTATACTGAAAATCTGCTTAAATGTAAGGAAAACAAAAAACATCAATGAAGCGGCTGAGACTGTTTTTGCTTTGCCACAGTGGAATAACTTGTTTGGATGCTGAGAGTGAATTTGGATAGCCAAGCAATAATGAGAAACAAAGTAATTTTCTTATTCTTGCCAGGACTGGATATTTTGCCATATTGGATGGAAGGGAGAAAGGGGAAGGGGAAAATGAAAAAAAAAAAAAAAAAAAAGCAAACCCAATTGTTTATATATAGTTTATGTATGTTTAATATAAATGAACAAGACTTGAAGTTTCATACTTAAAAGCCTCAGCTTTAAAGTTTTCAAATATAGTTAAATGAAACCAAATGCAGTTAAATGAATTTGAACTGATTTCTTATAAAACACTGAATTCTTGTGCTTTTTGTGGTTATCTGGTATTCATTTCCAATAACTGAAGCAAACAGAGCTCAGATCTGGAAAATTAGCTTTTCTGAAAATAGACAAGTAACTCTTCTCTAACATTTACACTAATGTCTTCTGGAAAAAAAAAAACCAACAACCAAAACAACAAACAAAACCAAAATCCCAAACCCAGCAATCTTCTGTACTCCATTTGAGAGGATGAATAAATGTCAGCACATTTATTCCAGCATTTTTTCTGTTCTGCCCAGCACTGGTTATCTACATGAAAACTCAGAATTGCTGGTAAATCAGATGGCTGTTCTGTTTTTCCTTCAAACTGCCACCAGTCCTGACCCACATCTCACTGTCTGTGCCATTTCCCAACAGCTCAGAATAAAGTTGATTGCAAAGTCAATGCATTGCATGTTTTCTCATTAATCATTATTCAGAACTTATTTTTTACTCTTCATGGAAATAGCTTTCCTCTAGAAAACTCTTGTCTAGTCTTCCTAGCATTAGGAGGGGTTTTTTTTAAGTCTGTGTAAATATTTCTTAGCTTATAAAACAAGTATTGATGAATTCATTTTTATTAGATGTGTCTCAAACTCCACCTGGCTTCCAGGGTGACCAAGCAAAAAATTGAACTAGATGTCACTCACATCAGTGAAAAAGCAAAACACTTCAAGTCTGTAAAGTATACATGGAGACAACCAGCTTGCAACTCACACTCTCATGCCATCCCACATTATATTTAATCTTTTAGAATGAGTATTCTTCTATCCAAATTAAACACACTACTTTCCAGTTATCTATGAACATCTGGCCATCAATTCAAACTGTGCATCACTAAAATAAAAATTAAAAACTTGGTCTCACAGAAGTTCCTCTTATAAAATCTTCTTTTTCTTAAACCTTTAACAGCTGGCCTCCACTGATAGGACAAATGAATTTCCTTCTATATTTTTATAGGGTAGGATACTCATGCCATCAGTTGTAGGCATGGCCTTTCCCACCTATATCCCCAAACAAATATTCTGAAATATTACTTGTCAATTATGTCATGTCATCCTTTTATGGCTTTGACAAATCCTTATGCTCAAACCTATCTGAGTTTTTTCTCTATTACTTCACATGCTTCCCATTGTCCTAGGAAGTTACAGCTGTAAAAACACCTTTACCTATATTTTGGCCTGCTATTGCTTTCTCAATCTTCCACTAGAGATTCAGCAAAATATCATGGTTTTTAACATTTTTGTTTATCAAAACTAGAAAAATTGAGAGAACAGCTGTGTCAATTGGATGCTCAGACTGCTTACAATACTAGCCCATGGTCATCTGAGTGTCCTCTTCCACCTACATTTAATTACTATTTAGATTACATTTAAATCTGTGTTTTTTCAGAGCTCTGCATTCAGTAGTCTTCCATGAAAAGAGCTCTTCAGCAAAATCAGACAAAAAAATCAAATTTTCTCTTTTTTTTTGCGCTATGACCTTCTTGTGAATGAAATGAAGGAGGAGAAGCACCTAACTTTGGCTCTAAAATGTTTCAATTTTTCATCTAATGTCCTAGTCTTTTAATGGTTCCTCAATTTTCTCCATGACCTACTTCCTGAGTCAGTCTTCATTTTGCCTTTGCAAAGTTGGAATGGCAAGTCAATAATAATTATATAGATCACTGTGGAATAAGACAATGATATCTCCATATATACCAGTGAATAAAGTAAAAATCAATAAAAAACGATGAGGCATTTACTTGTAGAGCTTTAATAGTTTGCTGATGTTAGAGCCTATATATGTATAAACATGTTGACCTTGAAATCATCCCTTAAAAATTATTTTACTGACACCCATTGCACTACAACTATGCTGAGCTGAATTAAATCACAAAGTTTTAAAAACCATTCAGAAATCAAAATACTAACTTTCCAGTAAGGAACATAACCTTCCTGGCAGACTTGAAAGCCCCAACAAACAAACTTGTTTTCTTCCAAATTTTTGTTTGATACTGTATTCAACCATCATTTCTAAGAAGATTGTCAAAATGAAGCCTTATACTAAAACTGATGAAAATCATATATTTCAAAGGATCCTGCCACAGTAATCATGTACAGAGAAAATTTAGATTTTATATCCAAGTCTGAGTGCCAATATAATATTCATGAGAAGAAAAATTATGCATTGGAGCATTCGATATATTAAGGAAATTTAAAATATATATAAATATAGTTGATTTTCAGATGTGGCTATTTATAGGCTATTCTCTGCTGCTCAACTTTGTAACCTCAAAGTAGCTTCAGAATATGAGGTTTTGCTGTTTGATATATGGACACATTAATATATATTTCATATATAATACATACACCTGTTTTACTATGAAAACACATTTTAAAAAGCAAACAAACAAACAAACAAACCAGAAATCCTGAATGGTAAGTTCTGGTTTATATTCTTATTGCAAAACAGTATTTCCAGGACAATCCATAATTTACAATCTAAACAGACATTGCTCAGTGCCCAGGAATGACTTTTGTCATTGTCTAAATACCTTTTCAGCACATTGTTTTGGTCTTATTACTCCTTTACTGAAGATACTTTTCAAATTACTTGAATCTTCACATGGAATTATTAATTTCTGAAAGTTGTTTTTTGGCAAATACTGTTGTACCCAAGCACTCCACAAACCTTTTTCTCTTTGATAGAAGAGCACAGCACATCCCTGCACTAGACCATTGTGTGGGGAAGCATCATTGCTCTGCACTTTAACTGGCAGAAATCTGTCAAGGTTACTTTATTTTGGGCACCTGAAACAAACTTCACATGAAGTGATGTTTTTCAGAGTACCTATTTCTGAACATTCAAAGCACATTCCCCCTGTTGTCTTCTGCCTGAGTCGTGAGAGTTCTCAGGTGTGCTCTGGACACTGCAAGTACCTTCCTTAGGTACTCTGAGAATAAGGAAAGGAATGGGCCACTCACTCAAGAATCAGGCTTGGTGATCCTCATGGATCCCTCCCACTTCAGAATATTCTGTGATTCTGAGTGCAGGGAAAGACAAGCAAAATAAAAGCTTAAACTGCATAAAATATATCAATCCTACATCTTCTGCTCAGTGATTTTAAAGCAGTAAATAAATAAAATACTAATTTGAAGGATAAAGATCATTCTAGATTAAGATGCAAGACTAAAAATCAGATAAAATTAAAGTCAGATGTGTTGTGTGTCCCTCTTTAAATGGAAAGACAAACACTAGAGAAAGGAATATCATCATGGTGACATGTTATTGAAACTTATTTTTCCCAGAACTTAACCTAACCCCCTTTGTAGAAAGCAAGGTGTAAACTTAAAGTGCTTCTTGAATTCAACTAACCTGAGAAACTTGAGATTTGAAGTTCCCTGAATATTAGAGGAATAAGAACAGCATGAAATAGAGAAAAATTTGTTTTTGCTTGAGATATTTGTTCAAAAGCAGCCAAAATTGCTTAGCGTCCTACACTAAATTACTTTTCTACCCCAGAGAGAGGGTGTTCCCTCTAAACCAGAGATGATGATATAAGGATTTCAGAAACTATTGTTTGTATTTTACTGATCTTCAGATTGCTAGCACACAGACTTTTCAATTAAAGTGCTGGTAGTCTGAATGCTCTAAGATATTTAAATTCATTTGCTTTAAAAACACAAAGAAAGAACCATTAAAAATATTTAGTGTTCTATTAGAGGTAGAGTCTTTTTACTGCCTTTAGCACCAGGTTATCAAAGTACCCTCAGAAGTTTACTATGAACTAGAAGTAGTCTCTGTCACAGTTGGTTCATTTCCTCTTTCCCTAAGGGGGAAACTAAGCATAAAATATCACGCTTTGGTAAGGTTACTTCTCTTTTATTATTTCAATAAACAAATATACTATGTTTGTGTCACAGACAAAGCTATGTAAAAAGAATTGTGCCTTGCGCTTGAATTTCCATAAGAAAGTGGCTCCCACCACCCCAAACAGCCCTTAGAAAGGCTGAGGAGACAAGCTCTATAAAGAATCTAAAAAGTTCCAGTGTGCATAAACTGTGTTCATTACTGTGATTTTCTACCTCAAAATTAAGGTAATTGTTTTAAAGTTATTTTACCTTCAAGATAAAAAGTATGATCTCATAATTAACTATTTATTATTTGGGAAAGTCTTTTCTTTAGAAGGCTAGGTTTCATATGGAATCAGAGAATAAATGACCTTGGAAGGGATATTGAAATCATACCATAGAATGGCCTGAGTCAGAAGGGACCTGGGAGATCACCCCATTCCAACACCCCTGTCCTGGGCAGGGACACCTTCCACTACACAAGGTTGCACAAAGCTCTATGCAACCTGGCCTTGAACATTACCAGCAGTTGAGCACCCACAACATTTCTAGGAATTATGTTCCAGGGCCTTCCTTCACTTACAGGAAAGAATTTCTTCCTAATCTCACCTAAACCTACTCTCTGTAAGTTTGAAGCCATTTCCACTTGTCCTGTCACCACAAGTCCCTTTCCATCTTTCCATTAGGCTCTTTTCAGGTACTGGAAAATTCCAATTAAGTTACCCCAAAGCTGTCTCTTCTCCAGCCTGAACAATCCCAGTTCTCCCAGTCTTTCCTCACAGCAGAGCTGCTCCATCCCTCTGATCACCTTGGTGTCTCCTCTGGCCCGGCTCCAGCAGCTCCCTGTCCTTGCTGTGCTGGGAGCCCAGGGCTGGATGCAGCCCTGCAGGTGGGGTCTGAGCAGAGAGGGGCAGAGGGGCAGAATCCCCTCCCTGCCCTGCTGCCCACGGGGCTTTGGATGCAGCCCAGCACACGGGGGGTTTCTGGGCTCCCAGCGCACACGGCCGGGGCATGTCCAGCCTCTCATCACCAGCACCCCCAAGTCCTTCTCCCAGGGCTGCTCTGGGGCTGTTCATGCCCAGCCTGGATTGGTACCAAGGGTTGTCCTGTCCCAGGTGCTTGGACTTGATCTGTTAAACCTCTTGAGATTCCCATGGGCCACTGCTTGGGCTTGTCCAGGTCCCTCTGGATGGCATCCCATCCTTCAGGAGTGTCACCCACACCCTTCAGCTTGGTGTCATCTGCAAAACCTGCTGAGGGTGCACTCAATCCCTTTGTCCATGTTGTTAATGAAGATCTAAGAGTTATCTGAAGCAGATCTTCTCAGCAGCTTATCTAGGAATGTCCTGAACACTTCCAAGAATAGAGATGTAATTATCAAATATAAATATCACATCTATCAATCAGAGTGTTCCTGTAAAGGTGCATCCAATTCCCCATAGATTTTCAAAGATAGCTGTGATCACTGTGGTGCTCTGTTTTGATTTCCTCCATAATAAGCTCAAAGAGTTGGACTCATTTCTGTAGCAACTTCTCATTGAGTAAGGACATTTCTATAACCAGTTTTGATTTAAGTAAGTGAAATTTGAGATACTTCAGTTAATTCTAAACTCCGACTTTATAACTCATATCATATAACCTTGAACTCTATCTCACCCTAACAGACACACTAGAAAATGCTCATTTTTGGTTCAGAAGATACATTCTCCTAGATTTGTCTCTCATTACTTCATCTTTTCCTACAAAACTTTTCTTAAGGTTTAGCTATCCTAAGCACAGAGCACAATTACCATCTAGCTATCAAATTTCTTATTCTCTGGTGATTATAAATACATATGTGAAGCTATGCTGGGGCAGGGGATAAAAGGGGATAGAGAGGGGAAAATGAAAAAAAAAAAAAAAAAAAAGAAAAAAGTACACCAGTAGACAAAAAGAACAAGATACTCCAGAAAGTTTGCATCTCAGTGTCACCAGGATTTCAAAGAATGTTTCACCGTGGGTCATTTTACCAGCAGCAGTGAAAATAAAAATCAACCAGTATTGTAATCAAGAGCTAATCAACTGAGGTGCTCCTTTCATACAGTTCAAAGTAAAAGTTAGGTTGAGTTGAAGGCTGGAAGAGAGAACCAGGGATCATTTTCCTTCTGAATGCTCTTTGCTTTTCTGCCTTGAATAATTAACTAGACTGAGCCAGAGATGGTTCAAGATGTGGTCTTGAGTTCCAAGCATTTACTGTTAAAACTTCCCAGTAAGAACCTTGCTATGTGAAAAGTGTCTGTCCCCTTGAAAAACCATTAGGCAATTACATGGCAAAGTCATGAAAAAGTACTTCCTCTAAAACTTAGGAAGAAATCAGACACCTGTGTGTAAAATGTAGTCTTAAGAGCAGAATGACAGGATTACAAGGTCAATGGTTTTCCTTTTGACAGATGTTATCTGGGCAGGATTCTGGCTCCTAGAAAGTGCAGAAAAAGGAAGACAAAAAGAAACAAAAGACAGCAATAGGCAGCAAAGATCAACCAAGTGAAAAATAATTTTAAGCAAAATATACAAGAATCATGAGAGATGAGAAGCACAGGGTGTCAACATTTAGTTATCCCTTTAAAGAAGCCTTTAATGTTACTCTGCCCCTGGAGTTTGACTGTGCCACTCTGCACCTCATGGGACTCTTGGATCCCTGTAACTTTTCCTTCATTCTTTGAATATGCTGGTTAAAAATACACATTTGATACAAACCTAATAGAGAAAATGGAAATTTATTCTGCATGTTAAGAGCAAGGGACCACTTGTACTGTTCTCCACCAGGAAAAAACACAACATATGACAAGGACAGAACCTATTTAATATTTTTACATAAGCAGATCTAATCTTGTTTGGAATCTTCAAGACACTTAATGATGAAACAAGAACAAATTCTGGACACCAGTGTGTCCATATTCTCATATGTTACTGAATAATCTATTACTGTAGATAGACATTTGACACTGCCACAACTGAATCTCACTTCTATTACCACTTCACATATCATTCACTTCACTGACTCTTACATCCTATGTAAGAGCTTGAGCTTGAGAAAACCTAATTAATGTAATATGCTTAAAATGCCCCACAGACTCCCCTGATGTTCTGTTCATACAATTCCATTCCTACTGGGCTGATCCTTCAAGAAACAGGCAATAGTTATCACAAGTATATGTGAAGACTCAAGGAGGACCAATCTCACTGCACCAAAGAGAAAGTCTAAGCAAAGAATGGAGGCAGAATTAGCACAGATGTTTCTGCAACAATATTTGTGGTCATCTCTAAGACAGGATCCAGAGGAGGGCACCAAGTTAATTGGTTGGATGGAGCACCTCTCCTGTGAGGAAAGGCTGAGAGAACTGGAGTTGTTCAGCTTGGAAGGCAAGACTTTGGGGTGATCTAGTTGCAGCCTTTTAGTACATTAAGGGGGTACATAAGGGAGTCTACAGCAAAGATGGAAACTATTTACGAGAGCCTGGACTGACAGGACAAGGGGGAATGGCTTCAAACTGACAGAGTTTAGATCAGAGATTAGGATGCAATTCTTTACTGTGAGGATGCTGAGGCACTGGCACAGATTGTCCAGAGAAGTTGTGGATCCCCCATAGCTGGAAGTGCTCAAGGCCAGTTTGGATGGAGCTCTGAACAACCTGGTCTAGTGGGAGGTGCCCCTACCCATGGCAGGGGTTGAAACTAAATGATCTTAATGTTCTTTACCAATCCAGACCATTCTATGATTCCATGAAATTATAATAGGAAGTGCCACATGAAACACTACAAAAAGTGTAAAATCGCCAGCTGTGAAGAAATATTCCTGGAACAAGGTTTGTGATTAGGAGTATTACTACAGGAATATGGGCACACTGGCAGGACCACAGCACAAATATTGCATATCTCTCTTTCCTAACTATGAAGTTTTCCTTATTTTCTTTCCTACACTTCTCTACCCTCGACTAATTTCAGATTCAGCAGGTTCTGTATCACTGAATATTTGAAATTTATTTCAGAATCAGTATCGTATGTAGATATATCTATTTTTCTCTGTTTATACACATACACACACACATATCATCCACACAGGTGCAGAGGATGTAATCCTGACAGAATTGCTTCCAACTGTTGGGATATAACACTCTTTTCTCCACCAGATGGCACTAACTTCAACTTAATATAACCCGGACTGGTCACCACATGCACAGCAAACAATGGCATATTTATATTTGGGATTTTCCTTGAGAAGAAAGGATGATTTCTTTGAACATGTACAGTAGAGTTATTCCAGTTTCCTCCTATTTAATGGAAAACTGTTCTACTAATAGCTAAGCTCAACTTTGATCAGTATATCCTACCAGTTTTTTTAAAACACACACCAATCCATATTTTGGGGTTTTTTTTTGTATGCCATAATTTTATCAGATTGGAGAAGTACAGGTATTATTTCCAATCGTTGTCTTTTTCCAAGAATATTTCCCAAACAGAAATATCTGGATAATTTCTAACCATGTATGCTAATGAATAAAAAGACTAAAGGACTTCAAAGGAGAGAAAATGATAAATACATTGTGCATAATTTTTTGACCAAAGTATTCAGTGTGCAGATTCCTTGACTTATAAAATACCAGGGTAAAATCTACACCAAAAATATTGCAGCCAGTACATATTATTTTGCACACCAGATAAATTGTCTTTAATATGGGAGCTGACAATTTCTTCTACTGGCAAAACCAGGAAAGTTTTTGTCAACATAGTCCAGACACCATAAAAATAATGTGATTTGGTGAATGGGGACTACTCTGTAGGATATCCACCTCTAACAGCAACTCATCCATTTATTCTGACTAAAAGATCATTGTTCCCTTTTTATTTCTTTAACTTCTAATGTTCCAGAAGAAAAAGTCCTATATTACAAAAAGAGAACTTCCCTCTCATTCTACTAATATTAGTATTCAGACTGATTAACTGAGTTTATATTCAGCTCTATTCTGACTGCAAAGATAATGTCAAAAGTGCACATTCTTATTAATAAAACACACTCATTTCTCAATAAATTTATGACCAAATATGCAGTCTGTTTGGACAGCTGGCTTCCACTATCCTACAAGCAGGGATTCAGATCCCTTTTTTAATTCCTATGTTGTTCTTTTTTTTCAGCAGAAAGTTGAGCAAAATTTTCTCTAGATATACAAAACAAGTACAGTAATGGAAAGAAAAGACCATAAAAATAATGCAAGACGTGATATTACTACATTCTAATAATTAAATATTAAGCAGCCAATTATGTTTTTCTTTCACACTCATGGGCAATATTCCTGAATATTTCACTCATAATACTGAAATGCAATTCCCATTTACATGGATGTGTGCTGGATAAGCAGTATCCCAAATCAGTGACATCTGAACTGAAGATGTTCTCAAGATATATTTTAGTTCAAAAGACCTGTTCATAAACAGGTTTTTCATTGTGGCTTGATGTCCTTCTGAGATTATATATCCACATCAGCTGGAAGGATGACCAGAATCCACCATAAAAATAAGTAATTCTTATGTCATTTCCTCTTCCTGAGGAAAAAGGAAAAGTAAAGGTATCAAGTAATGTTTAGTATGAACCTAGCCAAAATTATTTGAAGTGGAGAATGCAAACCTTTGTGAATAACCATGAACTCACAATCCATCCTTGGCTTGAAAGGAGAAATTGAATGAGTCATTGTTGAAGGGAACGGAGTAAACTCAGAGTAAACATTGAGTAAACATAGAGTAAACACATTCATCGTTTAATATAAAGTGCCAGCACAGAAAGTTTAGCACAACCCTGTAATGTTCAAAGGGATGATGAAGTAGAAGTGACAGACAACTGCTTTTTTCTCCAACTGCAGGATCTATAATAATCCTAGTTACATTAAAGAACTCTGTGTATTTTGATAATGATATGGGAAAAATAGAGGTGAAGGAAGAGATGCAAATACCGAATACTGGAGAACATGTGTTACAGCGAAAGTCTTAAATGATCTCAGATCTATTTTAGCTGACTTGAACAAATATATATAGCAGTCATTACAGGAAAACAAATACCACCTATAAGTGCCTGCAGAAAACAATTGTTCAATGGTTCAAAGCTGAAGCTGGTCAAATTTAAGCTGGATAAAAGGCACAAATTTTGATACTTCATTTCATGAAATAATCACTTTTTCTATGAAGATAAATAGTGGATTAAATAAAAATAATTTCCTGCTTCAAAGAAAAAAATGCAAGGGAGTAATAGCACAAAATGTACAAACTTGAGAGTTTAAACTACATGATGGCCCATTCTGATTTGAAACCCAGCCCTGTGCTGTGAGGAGAAGCACCACATCTGAGCTCCTCAGGAGCCATTTGAAATGCAGAGGGAGCATCCTCTCACTGTCCTGGGAAAGCTGTTGTGGGGTGGAGAGCAGCTGCACTGCCCTCAGCTTTGTGTGCCAGGGGATGGTCATGGTGAGTGGGACATGGACTTTGGGGAGTGCTCTCAGGGCTTACCTGCAGCTTGTGGAGCAGCCAACACCTGGAATGGCAGCTGTACACCTGGAAGAGACACAGCACGTGAGAACAGGGATACAGGACTCCTGCAATAAACTAGCTGAGTTGCACCTGGTATTTCAAAAGGAAGCCTGTTTCAAAGAAAGATATAGTGTTAAGTCCTGTAACTATGCAATTTAAAGACAAAAAGTTATTTTTTTTAACAAGACTTGATGAACTTTAACAAATTTAAGGGAATTGTCATATACCAGTAGCTGAAACAACAAGATAACATGGTACAAAATCTTCTGTCTTGCAGGCCCCATAACCTTTCAGCACATCAAGCTAGGGGAACTCTCTTGCTGGATGCACATTTAGTTGTGTGGTGAGCTTTGCATGCAAATAAATTCACAATTTTATTACTTTTATAAAGTAACCAACTCAATTTCTTAGACTAAATTTTAGCCCTTGAGAGTTCTTTTTTCTCTTTGCAGATTGTTAGAAAATATATAGAGTGAATCAATGCACAAACCCTATATTTTTTCTCATCTTCACAGCAAACACAAAGTTGTGTTTAGCAGAATACATAGGGAAAGTATTAATCTACAATCACATGTCTCATACAATAAATACAATGCTAAGGGAAAACACATGTAGCAGAACCACTATGCTGGCAGAAGATATTTAGCTTACACAGTAAGAAATCCTCTGAGCTGTTTGTAATCAACAGATCATATTTAGTGCCTTCCTTTCATTAACATGGAGTTTTTCAAGAAGTGGGATAAGTTAGAAAATTGTTGTTACACTCAGAGAAAGCACAGGATTTTAAAGGAAGAACCCTTCTGTCTCTGAGAGCTCAATTAGTATTAATTACAAGTTTAAAGAAGCACCACAACATATTCACATTGATAGTATAGGCATATCTACAGCATAATTACTGTCACTTCAATAAGTGCAGTCATGCATATACATGCCCTTCTAGGATCAAAGTGGTGGCATATCCAGTCCAAGCTGCTGCTGTCAGAGGTGACTGTGTTTCACATTCCCTTTCATAAATGTATCATTTTCTACCTTGCAGATAGATGTTTATGGAAAAATATGACCACTTTATTGGGATTCTCCTCCAGAACACTGCTGCTTTGATGGCTAGAAATATTCTAACTTCCAGTCTGATTTTCTGCCAATTATTTCTGTCTCAGCATTGTTCTTCAGATTAAATTGCTCTCCTTCACTCACAATTCTCCTGTTCTCATTGTGTACCTTTTCTCTTGGTCTTTATTTTATTGAAGAGAAATAAAGCAGTAAGTATCCTCACAATAACCTTTCCCTTCCCACTATTTGTTTTAGTCCCATTTTTTTCTCTGTTTGCTACACCTAAATTCATGCTTCCTACACCTGGGCACTCCGAATGCTTGGCAGCATTCCTGGAGAGGTTGCTGTCGTGCCTCATGTGGAGGAATTACTAATTTTATTTAATTATCTGAAAGGTCCAACTTGATACTATTTTCAATTGCATAAACCTTGCTCATGGACATATCAGATCACTGGAGTTGCAGTTAGTTTGGATGAAATTCCTCTTACCTAGTTTTAAGCAGCATCTCTGAGCTAGTGACTTTAGAATCAGAGAGACACTTCACAGCATGATTCATCTGATCTGTTTTTAGCTTCTGACTGGATGAAATCTGTTCTGCCCTAGAAATACTCTTCACTGACCATGCCTAAACAAATACCTCAGTTGGAGTGAGCTAGACTGAATCAACAGAAGAGCTTATTTTGTGCTTTATTAATATAGTCAGCTCCTTCATTTCCTTTAAAAAATCTCGAGATAGCAGATAATAGCACAAGCAATCATAACCATGTACATAACTAAGTTTTCAGACTTCATCCTGTTTCCATTCCCCACAGTCTGTCAATTGTGAAGTTTTCTCTGGATTATCCATTGATGGTACTTTTGAACCGCATATTGAAAATGGTTCTTCTAGTACAATTTTAAAAGACACAGTAACTAGAGGTGGCAAAATTTCACCTCAGAAATCAAGTGTTTATATAATGATTTGACAGAATTACAGTTTAACAATTGATATTCTAGAGTAGCACATGAGGAGGAACAGGTATTTTAAAATATGCTGAATTGTGGTCAATCATAAATGAAAGGATGTGGACTTGAGAAAGTTCTCAGGATGCTTTTTGCCATCTCTACCAAAACTCTTTAACTACATCTGCTAAGCAAAAAGCTTGAAGTATTTGAATAGGAAAAGATAAAATTTAAAATTAAAAAAAAACAAACAACAAACCAAACATAACCAAAACAAACAAGCACAAATATATATTTCTATCATCTTCTCCAATGGAATAATTATGGAATTTTTCTGCAAAAGGAACAGATTAAAATCAAAAAGAATCTGATACTTTCCCTCATGTCCAGAGGAAAATCAAGGTAGTTATTGTACTACATGATCTCACAGTGGATTATTATTTAAAATTTGACTACTGTTGAATCTTAAGAATTTACCTGAAATCCTCCAAATATAAAAGAGAAAAAAGTGTAACCATTATACCATTTTTATTTTGCTTTGTGAAGGAAGTTCTAGTAGAGATAAATAGGTTTTACAGACAGAGGTTTTGCAGCAAGTCACAGGCTGGACCGAATGTCTCAGGAGTTTGACTTGGCCTGTATAAAGTCATGAAGGTTTTCTTCACATCTCACCAATCCTGCTTATATACAAGCATTTGAACAACTTTTCAAGTGACACAAGTGCTAAGACAAAATCCTTTAGGAGAGGGGATAAATGAGGAAGTTTTAATGAAAATCACTGTCAGTCATATTAGAGAATATTTGGAAAATTGCTGTACACAAATACAAACAATTCAAAGTGGAGCTATTCACCAAAGCAGAAGTTATGAGCACTTGTTATCCTACTTGGTGCTCAGAAAGCAAAAATCAGAATAACTCTCAGAAGGGCAAAAACTGAACAACTTCATTCCTTGAACCACAATACCAAAATTATTAAATTCCAGGTAGTTCAGGCTCATGGACAAATTCATAGACCAATACATAAGCAGATACTGAAGGGTACAGGTAGGATGTCCCCTTTAGCATCACACATTCAAAAATGGTGGATGCCAAGGGACTACAAGGGAAATGGATTACCATTCAGACCCAAAATCTTAGTTACACAATGTTCAAAGGGATGTGGTTTCACAGAAATATCATTTTTTTCAGAATGTAATTTCTGATAATATTTTAATGTCAGACTATCAACCATCATGCCCCTCATAAACCAAAAACCATCAGATTTTTCATTTTTTATGAAAATGCTATTTTCTTAGGCCAGAACTCTCATAAACAGAACTCCCATGAACATGTCCTTGACAGTGGCATCATTAAGCACATATGCTTCTGAAGTTTCTCTTTTCTGAAATGACTGGTCTCAATTTGCAGTCTGATATGTATTCTTTCAATACTGGTATAATAACTTTGGATGCTTGCTCTAGTTTGCAAAGTACCCTACTCTCAAGCGTAAACATATTACAAGATTTCTTCACAATACATTCTTGTCAGTAATGTATAAATTCCAGAGCTCTTCTGTATATACAAATACAAGGCAAATTTCCACCCCTGATTCTGAAATAGCATGCAACACTATGCAATACTACGACATATAATAGCATATAATAAAAAATAGACAATATTTCTTCCTGAGAAGTCCCTCTTCCATGACTGTTTCGTTAGGGAAGGCAAAAATCAAATATGAAAAAAAATATAAAAAGGAAGAGGCAAATGCTGAGGAAAAGGCATTTTAAAGAAAAAGAATCATTGTGATGATCTTCTGAAAATATTAGAAAGGCAAAAGCAACCATGTTTTCTACTTGTTTTCCATTGTTTTCTACATATTTTCTATTGTTTTTTTACCTTAGGATTATGCATCTTCTTGCAGATCAGAAAACAAATCATATTCTGGCTGCATAAAAAGCAGCATGGCCAGCAGATGACTCTTGCCCTGCACTCCACTCTCATGAGACCCCACCTGGAATTTTGTGTTCAGCTCTGGGGCTCTCAGAAAAACGCAAAAGCAGATTTGTTTGTTGGAGAGAGTGCAGAGGAAGCCACAAAAATGATCAGAGGGCTGGAGCAACTGTCCTATGAAGACGAGAGAGTTGAAATTGTCAGGCCTGGAAGAGAGAAGGCTTGGGGGAAACCTTACTGGGACCCTTCAACACTTGAAGAAGTTTGGAAAGCTGGAAGTGACTTTTTACAAGAGCTTGTAACAATAAGACAGGGGGGGAATGAACTGAAGCTAAAAGGGAATACATAGATACTAGGAAGAGATTCTTCACTCTGAGGGTGGTGAGACACTGGCATGTGTTGTCCAGAGAAGCTGTGAATGCATCCCTCCCTGAATGTCCAAGGCCAGGTCAGATGAACATTGAGCAACCCAATCAATTAGTCAGCAGGTGTCATGGCAAGGCTGTTGGAACAAGATCACCTTGTCCCTGAGATGAGAGCAGTTGGTCAGAGCGTGGTGTCAATAATGCCAAAGCTGCGAGTTTGATCCCTCTAGGGACCACTCACTTTAGGGGTGGAATTGGTGATCCTTGTGGGTCCTCTCTAACTCAGAATATTCTCTAACTTTGTGACCTTTCATGCCTCCTCCAACCAAAACTATTCTGCAATCTATGGTTGTTTGGCATGACCAAATAATAAATATTTTTATCCTGCGATTATATCACTTGTGACTGTGATTTTAACTTAGCCAGGTTCTACACCTGAACAAAGCTGTTATTGTTGTTGTTCTGCATGTCTCTTCAAAAGCTAGCAGAAATATCAAGTTATTTTGGACAAACAATATTTCTTTAATGTTGAAGATTTCCTTTCTGTGAATGGGATATATGCACTACTTATCGATAACAGAGGCTCAGAAAATGACAGCCCTGAAAAGAATCCCATATATTTGAGATGCTCCTGGAATCAGACAAACTTCCATTTCAAACCATCACAGAATTATGACACTGAGTGAGAAAATGTGATTTTCTGATCATTTGAGAGTTCATCTTGCATCTGTTATTTATATTCAATGCATCTGGAATGAGACTTGAATAAGGGGCAACAACTTAATCAGATTTTCTAAGGCTTTTGGTAGTGGGGATTATAGACCAAGAAGAATACTCAAGAGCCAGAGACTTAATTTGTTTTGTGTATTAAATCAAAGTGGATGCAGTTAGTCATTCCCAAGTTCATAACAAAGCAAATCCATGTACAGTACCAAAAGGAAATAACTTTTTTTGACTTCACTATCAGGGCTCTTGGTTTTAAGGAGGCTTTCACATGCTACCAAAATTCAAACACCAGTTTTAAGATTAGATGATTCTTTGCCCCATAGGTTTCTCCAAGTCCTTGCTCTTAGCAAGTCCACAGTCAGGTTTGAATATTCTGTGTCATTAAGGTAATGTAGAAAAGGATTATTTGAAGAATAAGATCAAAGGATTTTTAGTTGGAATTAACCAAAAAAATTTTAGAAACATTGGGTATAAAAGGAGCCTTCTCCTTAAATTTGAGTTAACTGTAATTCATCTCGTATCACCAGACTAAAACCTGGGCTTTCATCTAGTTTTCGCTGCCTTTATTTTATCCAGTAGATCATTAGGATGTGCAGCATGATAAACTACTGTCCTTGAAATGATGATTTACAACATTGTTACATATCATAAAAAAGTACAGTGTCAAAATTGCTTAAAGCCAGAGAGCAAATTGCTTAAAGATGGTCCCAAACTGCAGAATTCTCCACTGAGCAAGAAGATCATGGTCTCTTTGTTCTGGTTTGGCATACTATGGCAGATATGAATTGCAGTGTTTATGAAAGAAATTGTGCCTGATAATCCTTTCTATGTAAACCATAGAACTTGCCAACATCCAGGAGGCATCTTCTGTATTAAAAAAAAAAACCCAAACAACAAACCCTCCTTCACCCTGTTTTTGACCTTGGTTCAAAGAAGCTGAATTGGCTTCTATATCACAATGGAGGTTACAAAACAGTGGTGCTTCTTGAGGGATTTTGAGGTATTTAAGAAGGGGAATAAGATGTTTAGATGATTTACTCCTTCATTTTAATGAATGGCCTAAAAGGGAAAAGCGAAATCTCTGGCTCTTAGCCACCGTTGGCTGAAATGAAGTAAAAGGCCTCAAACTGACAGTCTGAACTTTAGCTTGAATCAACCAGATGAAAAGTTGGCACATGGCTCAAGCAACTGCCCAAAAATTTTTCAGAACCTCAGTGTCACAACACTAGAAAGACAGGACCATGTGTGTTTTGGGGCAAGACATCAACACATGGTAAAAACTACCCTACACAAATACCAATGGAAATAAAACTTAATGGTTTCACAATCATGTTTTCATTGCTCATGGAGATGTAACTTTTCCCTTCAACACCAAGTCTTACACATCTTTCACTGCAGTGCTCCTCAGCTCCTTACAGGAGAAGACTAATTATTTCAAGAAATGAGAATGAATATAATTAAGATCAGATCCTTTCCTTGGTAAACTGTGTAGACTGCTGTGAATATAGAAATTATTTTGTTATCAATTACATTAAAATGGACAAGAAGAAAGCCTTCCACTTAAAAAAAAAATAAAATCTTTCTTCCAGCAGCAAATCTCTTTCTTTAAAAAAAAGAAGTTAAAACTGAATGTTTTATTCACATGTGATTAATTTCAAGCAGTGTTTGAATACCAAGTACAACAGCACTGTCTTTTGCACTGTTTGTGCTATTCATATGACAGATCATTTCATCTTTTAATTTATCATTGCAAGGTATAAAAATGGAGAATTTCACATAGCATTTCCACACAGTGTATGAATTTGTAAAGTGCAGTGAGTACATGAAAATGTTTGCCATCATTAACATGCATCTGTAGTTCAGCAGGAATATCAGAATTTCTTATTACATCTAACAGCCTCCACAAAAGACAAGCAAATAGATTCTTCTCTTAAACTAATGGGACTAATTAATGGACATTCTGGAGAAAAGGTAGAGATTGCAATCATGTCAAAGTCCAGCTGAAAACGGAATTAATATGCAGGGTATAAATTATCCAGAATGAATCCAATTAATCCAGATTGTGACCAGATTGATTATTTAAGAAAATGGGCTTCCTACTTTTTATTGTTAATGTTTAATTGCTTATATTGCATATTTATATTTTATATTTATATACATGCTCATATTTTCCAATGTAGTTTTTGGGGTTTTTTTTTGCTGGATAATTTTGGCCCATAAATGTGCAGGGAAGGCCAAAACCTTTTTTTTTTTTTTAAAAAAGCCTGCTCTTATTTGAGGGCAACTTACAGTTAATTCAGATACATCCTTTCATTTCAAATACTCAGTCCTCAGTCCTCAGTTAAACCATCCTAAAGTTCAGAATACACCCTGAGAAAATACTGCCCTTGATACACTCATAAATATTAATTACATTTATAGGACAGCAATACAAATTCTACAAAGTACCATAGGTCCCTACAGTTTTTTAAAGAGTAGGAAATATACAGATTGAAATGATGTAATTATTAGTGTTTCTGGAACTTTAAACTGTTTCACAGTTCACCCTCCCACCATCCCCCCCACTCCCCTCAATTTTAACAAGAATAGTTGGAATAAAATTAATCTCATACTGATAATAAGAAGAAAAATGCTATAGCTTGCAATAATACAGACCATCATATAGTAACAGAAGCTACTAAAGCAAACTATTTAACAGTAAAATTCTAATAAAATAGCAAACCATCAAAATTTACAAACAACCACAAACAGTTAAAATGTCACAGAACAGATGTAATAAACACAACTCAAAACCCAGGCACATCTATGCCGAGGCAAGTACACTGCACATTTTAATTTTTGGGGAGGAAATGTAACACATAGCAGCTAAAGGAATAACAAAGCAAAAGGAAACAAAGTACAAACATAAGGATTCTCAAAGGTTAATGGTTACACCGCAGGTTTATAATCACTGATCACATTTTTACTACCTATGCCTTCAGATAATTCTCTTTTCTCTTCCCCCTGAAGATGGCAGGACTATTATGTGTTGATTTTATGTGCTTTTTTAGTTGTCTTTTCTAGAAGTGCAAATCTCAAAAAATTGGCATTGTAGAGCCCAAAAAATGAAAAAAAAAGGAACAGACAAAATACTGGAACAAAAAAAGTTATTGCAGAGAAACAGAAATTCATTACTTTCATACTTTGTCAAACTAATAATATGCACTTGGAAAGAAAAGCAAAATCTTATTTTAAATGGCATTTGCTAAAGCTACGTTAACAAAAGGATTTGTGGCCCTGTCACAAAAAAACATTGACCCTTGACCTTTTTTTCAGTTTAGAGAAGGAGAATAGCCAGTATCTTGTGTATCAAACAAATGTTTGTTTTGTATAAACCTTCTCCCAGTTTCCTTAGTTTGCTGCAAAAGCGGAGGGGGGGAAAAAAAAGGACGATTAAAAAAAAGAAAAGAAGAAGAAACTGCCCCGAACGAAAGGCTCGATTCAGAAACAGTGCAAGGCTGCTTCTAAACAGTCATGTGACTTTTTTTTTGCTAACAGCCATGTGCTCGCGTATCATTTTACTCTGAAATAACTCTGCGGATTTCAGCTCAACCTGCCTTTGCTTATAATGCATGACATAGCCTGTGAGGGAGCCTGAGAACTGTCCCTCTTCAAAAGCAAGGTTCCCATGCTTGGCCTGTAACCATGGAAGCAGATGCCTTTTTTGCTTACCCCTGCTTACCTCTTTGCAGCCACGAGCTGCTCCCTATTGTTAAAAGGGGTACGCCTTGATTTTTCTTCATCGTGACTGAACTTGCCTCTTCTTCAAAGGGCACGATGCTGCAGGTCATTGGTCTAGACTGTTTGCACGGTCCAGAGAACAGCCTTGATGTAACCCTTGCTCCGTCTGTGCCACACCACCAGCCGTGCGACTGCAGACTGTAGGGGGACATCGGAGATCTGTATTTGAAAAGAAGTCCGTCCGATTTTGCCATTGTGCCTTTTCAGTCATCGATCGAATGAATATCGAACCTTCTGTCGTTGCATGTGTGAAATAGATAGCTTAGCAAGCACTTTTGTGCCCAAACCTGTGCAGTGGGCCAAACTCTCTTCCTTTATTCACAAGTATTATTGGTTTTTGTAGTATAGTAATTTCTTAGGAACTTTAATAACAGTGTTTTAACGTTAGACCAGCCTCGCAGCAGAATCTCTTTGTTTTAACCTGCTTGATTTAGCACTTTTTTCTTTTTCTTTTTTTTTTTTTTTAAAGGTACTTTCTCTTTTTATCATTTCCTGTTGAACATCAGCCCTCTTAAAGTGCAAGGGAGGCTGATTTGGAATCGGTACGGACAGCCCAGAATGGTGACGGTTTTCAAAACAAGATACCAACTGGAGGCTTGCTGCCATAAGGCTTTAAAAATAACACAGGAGAAAAACAAATGTGAACTTGGAAAGCTTCCAAAATTAATTCAAAGAGTAAAAAAAAAAAAATCCAAAAAATATTGCTTTTTGCTTGCTTGTTAAATACAGTAAAGTAGATAATCTTAAAGAAAAGACAGGTATTCTAATAGATACAATAACCTGACAGTGGTGACTAGAACCCTAAAAGAGTTTATATTCCTTTTTTCCCTTGATACAGAAATGCAAATAATTTGGAAAATTAACGTGTGATAACATGGGTTTTTGCTCTTTTCTACCAGTGCAAAAAAATTTTTTGGTCAACTTTTTTTTTTTTTTTTAAATATGTGTTTTATTTTATTTTAAAGATGAAACAGTTAAATGTCCACATCACTGCAAGGAACTATGAAAATAATGCTAAACCACTGAGAAAATGTAGCTGAAATGTTCAGTCAAAGAGTTCAGCAGAACTCCAGGAATTTCAGGGAGGAGTGAAGAAAAAGATTCTCTAACAACTTCGAATTTAAAAAAAACAACCAAACAAACAGAATTGTAGCTAACATGGAAAATTTTATCAGTCGGTAAGCAAGTTTTTACTCTTCTTTTAACAGAACGGCGAAACCTCTGATCACTGCTTGTCAAAAAAACAATAATCTTGAGAAAGCCATCAGCACCTACTCGTTGTACAATACGCCAGCCTCTACTCTGTTCTAACAATTTGGATTGCATCAAAAAAGGGTTTATATATTCTTCAGGGTGCTGCTAACCCAGCGTTGTCTGTATATGACATCAGTATATATATTTTTGAGATACCACTATCTCATACTTCAAGGCATACCTATTTTCTCTAATTGCCGCAGGCAAAGGGGAGGTGCACTAAAGAATAAAGAAGGTTATTGTGACAGATGAAACATAATTCACAATGAGTACTCTTTTCATCCAGCCTTAAGTAGCAGAGGATTACTCCAAGCTGAATTTTAGGGGAGTATGTATGATCTGATTTAATAATATGACGACAGGACACAAGCTGAAAGGCAATATAAACCAATTATGCTTTTGCTGATTGTTTGTGGGGTTTTGTTGCTGGGGTTTCCCACCCCCCCAACCCTTTCTCTTTTCTGGAAATAGAAGAAATATTAACGTGAAGAGGGTCTGAAGAAACATGGGGAAAAGTAAGAAATGCCAAGAAATAAAAGTTGGGATTTTCTGGAATGGATATTGACAAATGCTTGTTCTATATTTCTGCTTCATGACACTTTAATGAAATAAGATCAGGCCTTTTCTTCAGTAATTAAGCGCTGTGAAAGTAGGTAAACTAATTTTGATACACTTACTGAACTTGTCTTGTTTCTGAGAAATTCATACTTGAGTCTTCTAAAAATGCTGTGTGATGTCAAGTTTAGATGTAGATAACTGTGATAGCAAAATAACTTTCTGCTAAGTGTGTGTCCATTGCTTTTCTGAGTCACTGTTTTAATATTTAAACAGTAAATGGGTAAGCTTGCATGAGTATTTTATGTTTGTTTCCTTATAGCGTGCTTTGGAAAATAAGTGCTTAGCACAAGTTACTGTATTGCATTCTGAAAGAGTTCACCTTTTTATAGCTTCAGTTTTCATAAAAAAACCTCTTTTTGTATGATCTAAAATTGCATTCAGAATGTCTGGACTTTTTAGCTAGCTAAACTGCAGAAAATGCTAAGGTGCTTGGCAAAAAAGAAATAAACAATGTCACATTCTGTGTTTAGAAATGTTAATTGAGATTAATTACTTTTTAAAGTAATAGGTAACTTTTAAAAATCCATTTTAATGCAATTTCAGTTAAATATTCATTGATCTTCTCAAAGAACATTTCTATAAATTTTGTATAAGTTAGTATGCAAAATAAAACTATTTTTAGATGTGGATTCTAATTGTTTTTGGAGTGTTGATGTTTTTTGAAAAATCACAGACAAAAAACCTCAAACAAGCATGAGTTAAATGTTTATTTTCATATATTTTGGATTTTTTTAATGACACAAAATCTGCTTAGGAGCAGAGCTAATAAAACTGTGTTTCTAACTGAAAATAAATTATTACTAGAGGTTAGATTATATCTCTGAGATTTTGGACTGAAATACAAAATAAAGACTAATTGGAACAGACTGTTATTCAATGCTGCTATATATCAGACTAGCTAAGACGATTTAACAACTTAACATCTAATATTCCATAAACAAACAGCAAATAAATGGCATAAAAACAAGCACATAAAATTATTATATTTTATAAAACAGAAAAGAACAGGGCTGTTTTGTCTTTCTAGAGACTGCTTCTGAACTATTCTGTTACATAATACAATTTTATGTCATACTTAAAAGAAATCATAAAACCAATGTAAGAATTTCATAAACACCGTAAATAATTAGGTGGATTTTGGTGAATAAGCAGTATGCATTAAGCACACAGCAGTACTATATTTTAAAGAAAGAATGAGCAGTCAGAAAATGTATAAAATGCAGTAAGGGAGCAGCTAGATTGGAAGCATACATTTTAATATTTTAGTTCGCGAGGGGAGCGGCAGCCAAAAGACCATTCTAACCACCTGACAAACAGCAACAAACAACAGCCCTGGAGTCAAAATATTTATTAGGGAGTCATGTCAACCTACAGGCTAGCATATGTGCCAAGGAGAAATTATTCTATTATCTTCAGCTGAGTGAACCAGCAACAATGAATGTACAGATTCGTAAATATACATGGAACTGAGAACGTTCTTTCAAATCACACATCCATTTAATTTTCATTGATCATTTAAAAAAATACATCAAAAAGCGTGAAGTACAAGTTACATTAATTCCTGTGACAATTTTTATCCAAATGTTATTGTTGCCCTGTCACTTTGCACTTAAAATCCATGGTAATGTTTCTTACTAAGAAATATATACTTTAGCATTTGTTTCAGGAGTCAAGTGGCATTTTAGCTGCACTGAACATTAATTTAAGCAATATATCTTCTATTAATAAACTTTCAAAAAATGTATATTTTAGGGACATTCATATCAGTAGACTAGTTTTGTTCTCTTCAAAATTAGTTTGAAGCATAACTTATTATTGACATAGCATATAAAACTTTCAGCAAAATTGCAGACGAATGTTTTCTTTGGAAAAGTAGGAAAAAGAGCGCACAACAGATGACGCCTGTGTGCAACAAAAGAATCTCTTAAGATGAATAATATTTTAATACTGAAACAAACTACAAGCACTAATATAATCTACAAATTCCAAAACATATAGTATTACACATTACTTAATTATTTTCTGCAAAACACACATCAGACTGAATGAATATATACCAAATTCACCACATAGATTTTAGTTGCCAGTGTTGAGATTTTTTTAAAAGAGAAGAGGGAGGGGAAAAGAGCTCTTCCCTTCCCCTGCAAACTGCTTTGATTTTAACCAAATCTAAGTGTGCAGGTACAGCTGTCTTATCCCACAGTCCATAAAGCTTAAAAATCCTACGTCTGAAATGAAGATTTATAATATTTTGGGAGCAGCAAAGAATACAGCAACTCAGGGAACAACACTGGGAATGTAAGAAATCAGAGACTTTGATTCTATACGACAAGCTGGATGGGAGTCAAAGCTGCCACATGTGGTGTGAAAAAATGCCACCCTGGTGTGAACAAAGGGTTTAAAATGGAGTCAAGAAGCGTGCAAGCTCAATGTCTAAGCTTTTCCTGTGAATTGTACTGCCACAACCTGCAGGATATCAAGTGGGCTGGGAAGAATAGAGTGCCTTTGGAAGCTACAATGGAGTAGCGGTGGCCGTCGGTGCGTTGGGGTTTCTATTGTTTTGCTGTTCTTGTTTGTGTGGCGCCACAATGTGCTGCTCTACTTCAGTGAGAAATTAAACCCTAAGCACCAAAAATAAAGTCACAAAATTCACCGAGAAACTGATGAATGCAGTAACTTGGGTCTTGCTTATTGTAGTCCTGCTTTACAGCTCAATGAGAGAATTTACCAGCTGGATTGTGCATTTTACTGGGGCTCGAACTGCAATCTCACACATGCAAAAAAAGAAGAAGAAAAAAAAAAAGAGTAATAGATGTTGTTCAATAAATATCTCTATGGCCTTTCACTGAGATAATCATTGCAATAATACAAACATTTGTTAGCTTTATTCAAATAGAAAGAACATTGCACCTTATTTCCATCAACAGCTTTCCTCCTTTTATTACAACATAAAACTGATAATCTGCATATTCAGTTCAGAAAGAACTATCTTTTAGAAATAATCTATGTAACAGCCTAAAAATGTATGGGTCACACACTCACAAAACTGTTATGCTAACACTGTTCAACAGAGAAAGTACTAAAAATCACAAATATCATACCTAAATAAAGCAAATGTCATGTAGTTAAGGCAAAAGGAATATTAAGAAGGGAAACAATCAAATATATTTTCCAAAAATATCTGAACAGCAAAAAGTACAGTTTCCTTGAAAAGAAAATAGATTACAGTTACTAGAATTCCTGAACAAAATAAATTAAAATCCAAGAAAGCACACAAACAAAACCTGATAAACAGTAGATTTTCTAAGAATTAAAGAAACCTTCCGCTTTCCTATATTACATTTGCATTTTTTATCAAGGATTAGGTCAAAAGCCACTGATTTTTAGTTTATGAATGCAGGTCAAGACAAGAACATTTTTCTATTTACTCTGTGTAACTCTGTATAGAAATCAATCCGTTACTTTCATTACAAGCACACAATCAATTCCATTTAAAGTACAATGCAACAGCCAAGTCCAAGGACAATATGGATCACTGAAAATCCTTCATACTATGCACTGAATTTATTCAGTTTGACTGGGATGATTTTTCTTCTCATTAGTATTCACCAAGCTTTCACAAACAAACTTATCCCGGCTTCACCTGTTTTTAACCCAAAGCAAAAACCAAAACAAAGCAAACACTAATTTACTGATACTATGCCATTGTGTAAGTATTGCTTTTCAGTAAATAACACAAATTATCTCTTAAAGAACAGTCTTATGTGCCTAAGTCACACTGAGCCACGAATATTTCTACAGCTGCAGTAAGACAGGGCTACATTTTACATAAACTATACAACATCCACACATGCAGACATATGTGATTAATGTACACGATGTCTTTAAGCACTGTGTCTTAAACAACTATTTTTTATCACCTTACAAATACTTGTAAACATGCTCCTCTCATTTTTCTCTCCCTCATAATGCTTTTTTGAAGTTCCTTGGGGACACAAAGGCAAGGTATTTAAAAACTGTAAAATATTATAAATGTCTTTCCCTACATTCCCAAGGAATTTGCTGTGATCATTTGGACAGATGCAATTTAGCCATTTTTATAATGGTTCATAATTTTATAACATTTTCATATGTTCATAAATAAATGTTCATAATTTCTTCAACATTTCTAGTTCAATATATTAAAATCTAGAGATACTTTCAGATTTTAAAACTGTAAAACTCCAAACAGTACTTTTATTTATAGTATTTTTTTTTTATTTTAATTATTCAGGTTCATTTTGCTGGTTTACTTTTGTTCCCAGCCTACTTTTCCAACTTAGTTTCTCTGTCATCTTAGTATTTGTTGGGGTTTTAAAACATTATTTTACCTTTCTGTCTGCCTGAAACATAAGCCTGTCAAAAAAAAAAAATAATTTAAAAATAACAGAACAGATTGAAAAATGTCCTGTTCAGAGATTTCTGCACAATAAAATCTTATCTTGAATATTCTTAGCATTTGTTTCTTATTTGTTCTTTTATCGATCACTTTGTCCAACTACATCTCTCTCTCTCCCCAACAAAACATCAGAAAATGAAAAATGAATATTGGAATATTGCTCCAGAATGTGCAGCCCAATGCAGACTAACAACGCAGCGTGTTTCCATGTCCAACATTTCCTCAGCTTTGATAATCTGAGATATGTAATCTCTGGGTGTTTCCTAGGGTACCATCTCCTTTTTTTAATCCAGTGTATGTTTTTAAGTCGATCCCTGCCCAGTGGCCGTCCTCTCTTGGGCAGGAGCCAGCAGTGCACACACATACGTACATACGTGTGCACGTACAGGTGGGAATGTGCCTGCTCTGCCTTGTTATTTCAGCTGAGCCTCAGACTGGGGCTCTTGTGAACCATTTACATTTATCTCTGCCAAGCCTCACTGGATGCATTTTGGCCATAAAGAAAATTGCACAATGCCGAATTTCTTACTCACATATAACAGTGTGTAAATAGGCGAAGGGTTCACAGCACTGTGAGGGAAGAAGCTGTCCTGACAGACTTGCAGTTACCCCTACTGCAAACCTTAAACAAGCATACATAAACATCTTTTTCCTCTTGTTCAGCTGTGTTTACTTGCCACTGCTTCCCTCCCCTGGCTTCTACCAGCTCATTTTCCCCCACCTCCTGAACCTGTTTATTTTCTTTCTCCTGCCTCTGTGCCAGCTGCATCGCTGAAGGATCCCCCAAAATCTGCAGCCCCACACACCCTTGTCCCAGGGGCACCCTGAGCATGTGAGTGGGGGGCAGGACTGAACTGGTTAATTCTGTATGGGCAGGAAGAGGCACAACTCAGTCTTTGAGAATACAAAGCAGGACAGTTTGGAAGAATTGCATTAAACATAAGATGTAATATCTACAAGTGAGATAGAAGGGATACTGTTGGGAGAGAAAAAATCACTTTCCCAGAATGCTCTCCATCTATTCAGACATTAAACAGCTGAATCATGTGCACTGAAGAGGTTAAGCTTTTCTGCTGAGAGCTGGACACTGAGCCACTGAGCAGCCCTCGCCTCTCTCTCTGACTCTGCACCAGCCCGGGGAGCCGTGACACCAATTTCACCAGCAATCTGCCCCCAGGGGCTATTTTAAGACTGCCCCAGACCCATCTGCAAAGCTGGCCCCAGAGAGCCAGCTCAGGTCTGTTTGACATGCTACAGAACAGCTATGTAATCCAGCTCAGAGCCTGCAAATAAGCAATAAGCGATCTTTATTATCAGCAGAAAACAATTCCAAGCTTTCCTGACTCGACTGTGTAAATTAACAAGCAAGGCTTTTCTCTGGCTAAAATGCACACTGGACCAGCACAACAAACACCTCCAAAATCAGCTCATCCCTCTCACCAAAGATCATTTGTTAGGGCAGATCCTTCTGCCATCTCCCAAAGCCTGCTGGATCTACGTGAGCCTCACAGGCCAGTCTCGGTAACAAGACCAGATGCACAAGAAGCAGAGGACCATGTGGGGAAAGCACAGTCTGACAGACCTCCTCCAGGATGGAAAACTACACCCCAAACATCTGCTTCACAGCCACTGCCCCTGGATGAAGCTGTCAGAGTGGTAAGAACAAACATCAGGGCGCTCAAGAGCTTGGTGCTATGTCCTTAACATTTGCCCATCCCCTGAAGAAGAGGCCTGGAAAAATCAGTCAGGAAAAGTATGAGGTTAGAAAAAATATCACCACCCTCTTCTGCTACTACCATTGCTGAGCATTTGCTACCACATGGGGTAGTAAAGTCAATTCAATTTTCCCTGTGTGCAAGTGCTGGAGGTCATCACTTGGTATAAATGCCAAAATTATTCTGATTCCTTGTGACAATATGTTTAATTTGCACTTCTTGTCACTTCAACAGGAACATCTTTGGTGTAATCCCACACTCTACCCATCAGCCATTCTGTGGTGCCTAAAAATGAGAGACCAAGTGTAACATGAGAGTATTCCCTTCTTGGAAAACACTTTTCATTGCCTTCCACAATTTGTAAATCACCTTCTCTGGGTTTATTTTAGTACCTTGATTCTATTTGAACATAGCTTATTATGATTTAATTTCCTCCTTTCTTTTTTTTAAACAGAGGATGGAAAAGAAAAATAAATCTCTCATGCTCTCAGCATATAACAATTGATATAATAGACTGAAATGGCTCCTTCTAATCACTTGGGGATTTTTAAGTGCATTTTATTGACATGATAAGCCATTATGAGTCCTCCAGACTTGTTATGGTTTATCGTATCAAGGCTCACGGTTTTAAGTAATATTCTTAATATGCATTCATGGCATCCACTCCAACAGCTTTTTTAATCTCAATTAAATACCATTAAAGATATGTATAGTACCTATGCAAAAATGGCACTGGAAGAGTGTTTATATGCACTAGTGACCAAATAATGTCAGACTGGCTCAATTGCCTTCCATCTCATCCTGTACACCCAGAAGTCTTATTGCTCAGTACAAGTGCATATGAAGATGTAACATTATTTGGTGGAATTATGTGGGACAAACGTTTCTGGTGGTGTATTTTTTGCTAGGGTTTCCTTCTTTCTTTTCTTTAAGTTAGTCAATAAAAAGTGATCTGTTCTGCCAAACTCCAGCGGCTGCCTGAGCAGAACTTGAGACCTCTTGATACATTCCAGCGAAATGGACATTACTCCTGGTGTCTAGGACAATATTTATTCTCCAAAAGAAGTCAAACTCAATGTCAAAACTCACCTGAGAGAGCAAAACTCTGACTGCACAGAGCACAGCCGTGCAGCTGTCCTGAATGGCCACATAATTCACCTCTGTCTTCCCCAACCTGTACTGCAGATTAATAGTCTGCCTCTTTATGCCTTTTGCACTGCAGACTACTGTTTTTCCCCATTTCACCTTCCTTTTATCGTTACATTCTGACTTCTCCACTGCCCTAGGTCCCCTGCCCTTAGGAGAAGAAAGTGGAAAGCAGCCAAAAAGAGAAGTGTGCAAGGCAGAGGTGAGGCAGTCAAAATGAGTATGGCTGTCAAACTGGCCAGACCTTCCATGAGCAAAAGGCAGGGACTCCTGCATTAGGAGCAGCAAGAAAGAAAGCTGTTAGAAGGTTATAAACCTTCTTGGACCTTAAGTCTTATGAATTTATGGCAATTGCTCTAACTTTGAAATGAAAAAGGTGCAGCTGCCTTAGGAGGCTGAACTGGAGAAGAAGACAAAGCAAGACCTTCCAAAACAGAGTACAAAAAAAAGGAGTGAGCAGCCTGGCAAAGCAGGCACCACATATGGCCTAAGAAGAGCCATTAAAACACCCAGAGGAACAGTAGAACACCACTGGCCCTTCTTGCCTTATGGTGCTCTCCCATGCAACCCAAGGGCAGAAACCTTGGGAAGGGGTATAAAAACAGGCCCAAAAAGTGCAGTGTTCTTCCAAATAATCTGAGAGCTGTCACCTTGCACAGAGGCTTGGAAGTATTAATCAGCTAATGCTGTATCATGCCTCTTCAAGTAGAAGTATTCTGCACACTTACCTCTAACTTAAGGTAGCAAACTATCTATACATGAAAGATTGAGAGCACATGTTATTTAACTAGGTATACCAACAGCTGAAACAAAGATACTCGTGCTGTAAAACTAAAGAATGGAGATCCAAATTGTAGTTAGAGTTATGGCCAGAAAGATGCACAATTCCTTAATAATTTTTGGCAAAATAGCTGCAAAAATCAAAGTAAATTTTTCACTGTTGTCAGTTGGCCTGGTACTGAGATTACCTTCAGTACAGAATGCGGTGCCTCTCCTATAATGGATTTTTGAGTTTACGATGCACTCTCAGAATCATTTCAATAAAACCAAAGGCTATCAAATGATTTCATAATCAATTAACACTACAGCTTAATTCCCAGTCTGCTGCATCCTTCAGTGCTGCTTGGCCACATAATTGATGTCTAATTTGCCATACCATAAAAACGGCCTTGTTTATTCTCATTCCATTACCAGTAACTAGCTCATTATTCTAGTGCACTCTGAAGTATTTTAAAAATAAACATGCAAGAAAATTCCATTCTATTCTATATCCATTAGTTATCCATCCAGGTTAAAAACCATGTTGAAATCATAGCCCTTTCTCTTTTTACATACCAAGTAACTCATTTGTTGCAGACTATGGTCAATTTTTTAGGAAAGCTTGTTGTGGTAAGACAAGATCAACAAGACTTATACATATCAATCCTCTAATAAAGTAAATAATTTTAATTTTGTAGCTTCCTGCTTTGTTTGGACAGCCCAGCATGACAGAAACAGTCCAAAAGTCTCTTCTAAGAAATAACTTTACATTATCATATCCTTAACATCAATAACTTTATTAAGATAATCCAGAGCAAAACCATCACGGAACTGCAACTGAAATCTCACAAAAAAATCTGTTTATAGCACAATAGAAGAAACCCCTTCACTACCACCACAAGAATGTTAAAGTCTATTTTACTTTTGTATTTAACAAAAAGTCATGTAGCATAGATCAGTGATCAATGGCTTACCTAAGGAGGTAAAAATTGATCAAACAGCCATAAATTTTCCCTCCACTACTTATGGAAGCAATGGGAGATGGAATTCTTGAAAATAATTTACTGACCACTAAAAATCAGAAAAGATGTGTTCTTGAGTCCCTTTACAGAGCAGTTTCAGTACAGCATCTGAGTTCTTATTTCCACATTCATTCAACCAAATCTGAATTCAGGCAAAAAACCACAAAGACAAAGTCACTTCCTAGAACCCTGGGCCTTTAAATTACTGTCCTGATCTCATCTAGTCACTTGCTATTTCCTTAGACTGTTAAAGACAGTATTATGTAGTTATTATTCATGCAATACTACGTCATTTTAGTATTTACTTTCCAGCATGGTTTGGTTTTCTAAAGATACATGGCTGATCTTTGATTATATACAGCCATTCCAAAACTCCATGCAAGGGGGGCATTATATTTTTAGGAAATGAATTACTAATACTCATGTGATTGAACTCAGTGATAAGGTATTACATTCCTGGACCACAAATATTAAATGATATTACAGCATGATAATCTAGCAGACTCCTACCCACATCTTATTCATTCATAATTCTTGGACTTATATTATGAATCAAGATTTCATACATAAAATTAATCAAAAAGAGAGAAATAATCAACAAAAGAAGCAAAATAGATCAACACTCAGGAACCTCAGATTTACATTTGCCTTCACCAGACCAGGGGACCACAGCTCTGATATCCATGCCATTTAGAGCACCTGATGATATCTGCATCTGTATTTACATGCCACTATCAAACTTCTGGGAATATCCACAAATTTTATTCCATTTCTATATAGAAATCAACCCCCCCTGGCTTTTCCCAAGAAGTTAAATAAAGAGTTTTCAAGACTGATTGCTACAGATCACCCATTTTGTAAGAAAGAAATTATTCATCCCATTGACGTACATTTAAATATAGCTAGTTCAGGATTTTCTGGTTTGTCAAGAAAGAAGGTCAACCATCAATTAGTTATAACCATCTAAAGATGGTTTTAGAGAAAGAGGCCGAGGAGGCTGAATCTTGGTATCTGTAATAATGGAAATTAATTGACCCAAGCTCTCCTTTATCTGCAAATGCTCAACAGAGCCTCTATCATCCCTGTAGTTGACCAATATAAATTTTACTGTTAAACAGACTTGAAGCATTTCTTTGAGGCAATTAATATATTCTCATATACACAAAGAAACAAACTTAGAACTACTCTTCTGAGTTGTCCATATTAATTTTTTGCCTCTGCAAAAAGTAGAATCAGGTATAGATAACATACTAATGTGAAATGGTATTATAATAATGACTAGAAATGTTAACTATGGTCCTATAAACATACATATTTGCATCCACAGGCACACCAATCTATCCATCCATCTGTCTACCACTCCAAGAAACTGGAAGAAATTTCTATTTGAAAGAAACCTAATGAACATATTCTGGACAACATGTAAGTCAAGAAAGCACGAAGAAAAAGCACAAAGTTTGGTTTCATATTCTCATTTCTTTGAAAAGGCACAGTCCTTAGTACTTTGGTTTGTTTTACACATTTCCTTAGAAGTATTTAGAATCTACTTAAAGATAGAAAAAATTTGTCCAGTACAGGACTAAAATGTGAGTGCTGCAGGACAGCCAGGGGATCAGGCCCAGCCCATAAGGATTTATGAGAGGCAGGTCCTGCTTGACCAACATAATAGATGGAGGAAAGGTTGTTGATGTACAGTATATTTATCATTAGTCTGGATGAGAGAACCAAGGACACCCTCAGTCAGTTTGCAGAGGACACCAAATTGGGCAGGAGTGTTGAACTGCTGGAGGGCAGGAAGACCCTACAGAAGGAGCTGGAAAGGCTACATCCATGGGCTGAGGACAACTGCATGAGGTTCAGTAGGACTGGGGAAAAGTGGCTGGAAAGATTCTTGGTAGAAAAGAACCTGGTGCTTTTCAACAGCTGATCAACAGCCTCTGAACATGAGCCCATGTGTGCCCAGGTGGCCAGGAAGCCATGGCACCTGGCTTGTATCCGTGATCAGCTCCCTGTACTCAGCACTGGTGAGGACACACCTTGAATCCTGTGTTCAGTTTGGGGTCCCTCACTGGTAAGAAGGACACTGAGGGCTTGGAATATGTCCAGAGAAAGGAACAGAGATGGTGAAGGCTCTGCAGTACAAGTCTGGTGAGGGTCATCCTCAAGGAAAGGAGGCTCAGAGGGGACCTTATCATACTCTACAGCTCCCTGAAATGAGGGTGTAGCCAGGTGGGGGTCAGCCTCTTCTCCCATATAAGTAGCAACAAGATACAAGGAACTGGCCTCTAATTGTACCATGGAATGTCTAGATTGGCTATTACAAAAAATTTCCTCACAAAAAAGGTTCTCAAGTATTGAAACAGGTTGCCCAGGGAAGTTCTGGAGCCACCATCCCTGGATGTATTTAGATGTGCAGATGTGGCATTGAGTGACACAGTTAAGTGGAGGCCTTGGCTGTGCTGGGTTAATGTTTGGACTTGATGATCTAAAACGTCTTTTCCAACATGAAGGAGCCTATGAGTCTATGACAATATATTTGCATACCTATTTTAGCAGTTTGACAGCATCTTAGTTTTAAAAGTAACTTAAATCTCTATTCTCAGCAATTTCAAGGAAAGTGTTCCAATTATGAAATGAATATTAAAAACAGAATCTCTTTTTCTTTTTAATTCTCGGAAGATGATCTTGGATTCTTTGGATTTTGCTTGTAGCATAGCCAAATAGGAAAGCAGAAAAAGTAAAAGGTCACTGATTTTTTTTTTCCCCTCCACAACTATGAAACTAACAAAAATAAATTATTTCATTTTGGCAAGATGACACTATTCTGGAAATAAAATGTTCAAAACATAGTCTGAATTTCAGGAAAGCAAACCAATGAAAAAGAGCAATGAAAAAAAGCAACACCTTACAACTGCAGAAGCTTCACACCAGTTTACAAAGCAGCCACATAGCACAGTGACAGAACCCAAGACAGAGAGACAGAGTAGTAGAAAATTAAATTAAACAGAAAAAAAAAATCCCTCTATTATCTTTTCCTCAGAGAAGCTTCTGACTAAACATCTCATCCTAGACAACAGCTAGGAAACAGCTGTATTTTTCTTCCAGCACTTATCCTGAAATTCCTACACAAAGACAATATTCTTTCCTTTTGGCAGGACTTGGTGAGAGGTTCAGGTGCCCTTCTGCTCCTGTGAGCCTTATGGTGAGGAAGTTGTGAAATTATTTAGGACACAGCAGTGCTGTTAGGAAAATTAAATGCAATCCTCTTTTTCAACAGCCATTAAGGTTGACCACACTTATTCTTAAGTATCTGCTTTTCTGTGACTTGAGCAACCATAAAAGGCACAGGCAGAACTTCCTGATAATCTTGGACACCTCTTCAGAGATTTGTAATATTATTCTTCAACACACAAAATTACCCCATGTTCCTCAGGGACTGACATTACACAGCATAAGAGAATGTAGTAGCTCAAGAAAGATAAAGTACCAAGAACTAAGGAGGGCTCATGCAGGAACATTATGTAATGTTCTGTAAAGACTGCACCAACCTGGGCAGTCTATTCTTGTGTTTAGCAATTATTTCCATGAAGAAATTCTTCCTGATGTCCAACCTGAACCTCTCCTGGTGCAGCTTGAGGCCGTGTTCTCTTGTCCTTGCCTGGGAGAAGAGAGCCCGAACTGCAAAGAGCTTCAGGAGTTCCCATATTGCATAAGCAGAAATACACATAATGATGCATATTCCTGGTATGTATCTTTCAAAAGGTTTCTCCCTTCAATCAAGAGGGTGGACCCTCTCTGGAAAATTCTCACCCATTGTAGTAGAAACCAGACTTTATTTACCTACAAATAACTTACCTTGTTTTCAAATTTACTGTCAGCATCTGACATGTGCTGGAAAATACGATTCAGATTTTGGAATCCCTAGTGCTAGAAGAGAGCTGCCAAAATAAAAGTGGACAACCTAAAAAAGTATATCCTGCCTTTTAAAAGGGACATCTTTACTGTAGTTTCCAGAGTGGACACCACCTTTAATCAAAATAGCACCACACTACTATGTTTGCGGAAAAATCATAGAATCATAGAAGATGTGTTGGAAGGGATTCATCGGGATCATTGAGTCCAACTCCCAGCCCTGCAGACACCCCAAAACTCCCACCATGTGCCTGAGAGTGCTGTCCAACACCCTGAGAACACTGTCCAAACTCTGTCAGGCTTGGTGTTGTGACTACTTCCTTGGGAGCCTATTCCAGTGCCCAGCCACCCCTGGTGAAGAACCTTTTCCTGATATCCAGCCTAACTCAGCTTCAGGTTGTTCCCTCAGATCCTATCGCTGGTCATCAAAAAGAAGTGATCAGCATCTGCTTCTCATCTTTCCCTTATGTTGAGGACTACAGTGAGGTCTCCCTCAGTCTCTTCCAGGCTGAACAGGCCAAGTGCCCTCAGCCACTCCTCATACAGCTTCCCCTCAAGGCCCTTCACCATCCTCATGACCCTCTTTTGGACACTCTCTAATATCTTAAACTCTTTCTTTTATTGTGGGACCTAAAGCTGCCCCAGCACTGGAGGTGAGGCCACCCCAGCCCAGGGAAGAGCAGGACAATCCCCTCCCTCACCCAGCTGGCGATACTGTACTTGATGCCTCCCAGGACACGGGTGGCTCCCCTGGCTGCCAGAGCTCTGCTGATTCATGTTCTGATAGCCATGGACAAGGACCCACAGGTCCCTTTCCACAGTGTTGGGAACTACCCTTTTTCAGGACAAAGGCACTGCCATGTGGACTTCCATCTCCTGCTGTTTGCCAACACTTGGAGCACAGTGTAGGAGCACATACTGACCACTGAGAACTAGAGGTGTTCTATTAAAACCAAAATAAAGAGGCAATATTCCTACAGAAATATAAAGATACAAAATGAGTGCACTGAGCACAGCTATATTTTCTGTAATTACTATTCATGTCCACATAAACTCAACATGCCCCAGCCATGTGTGCTGGGCTGCATCCAAAGCCCCGTGGGCAGCAGGGCAGGGAGGGGATTCTGCCCCTCTGCCCCTCTCTGCTCAGACCCCACCTGCAGGGCTGCATCCAGCCCTGGGCTCCCAGCACAGCAAGGACAGGGAGCTGCTGGAGCCGGGCCAGAGGAGACACCAAGGTGATCAGAGGGATGGAGCAGCTCTGCTGTGAGGAAAGGCTGGGGGAACTGGGGCTTTTCAGCACAGAGAAAAGAAGGCTCCAAGAAGACACTAGAACCCCTTACAGTACCTAAGGGAGCCTACAAAAAAGCTGGAGAGAGGGACTTTTTACAAGGGCACATAGTAATAGAAGAGGGAGAACAGATTTAAGCTAAAAGTAGATCAATTTAGATAAGATATTAGGAAGAAATTCTTTACTATGAGGAGGTTGAGGCATTGGAAAAAGTTTCCCAGAGAAGCTGTGGACATCCCAACCCTGTTCAAGACCAAGTTGGATGGGGCTCTGAGCAACCTGGTCTACGAGAAGGTGTCCCTGCCCATACCAGGGGGTTGAAAAGAGATGATCTTCAAGGTCCTTTCCAACACAAACCATTCTGATTCTATGATATTCAATATTATATATATTCAATGATTACTAACATGACTTACCCCACTACTTCTCTCTGTTTCAAATAACCCAGAATTACGAAGACTGATTTTTGAAATTGCACATAATAAATAAGTAGGAAGAGTTTTTCCAGTTGTTCCAACCCAAAAATTGATGAAGAGAAGGTATTTGTTTGTCATCCTTAAAGCAAGTTAACATGACTGAATTCCTGAGTTGATTTCCAAAATTTTGGTAATCACCATTACCACATCTAATCATTATTAGGACTAAATTCATAAAGCATTCCACCTTTATTTATTGATTCTTTCCTAGATTAAACTAAGTTTACCCTTCTCTAGCATATGGTTCTTTTTATGTCTACCATCTGACATTTTCATCAGAATTACTATATGTGTATACTGAACTTCAGGTGGAATAGAAGCAAAGACACAATTGATTCCTCTTCAGTTGGAATGGTGCCTGAGAAAGACTGTTCAGTTCCTGATTAATGGAAAAAACCACTTAATACCGAAAAATCAAAATGCAAGGCTAAACAAGGCTATTCTTCTATCTTTAATTTACTGGATAAAGTGCAATAAAGAAAAATGGTATTTATTTATTCAGCCTTCACACAGAGATTGTATAAATGTTTGCCATACTCTGGAGCCACAGGTTTCAAATTCAAGCAGACTCCAAATACTTCTCTTTTTTTCTCACTTAAAGCATTCTAAGTACCAAATAATCTAACAATAATTAGACATCCTCTGTACATTGAAGTGATAAAGGTGAATTCCATGTTGAAAAGACATGATTGTCCACTCCACCAACAGTTAAATATCTAGGAGTAAAATCCAGGAATCTGAGAATTCCAAAAATAATTCAAAAACAAAAAGTGATTTTTCTTAAACAATACTAATATTTTCTACCCTCATGTTGTAGACAATTACTTTTAAATTCTTGCTACGGTTGATAATAGTCAAAAACATATCTGACTCAGATATTGACTTACTTTTCTCTGCTTTCAAGCAAAAAAAGTTTTTTTAAAAAAAATGTGTTTAAAGTTCTGCCTTGTGTCTTATTTATTTAGTCCTAATTCTTTAGAAGCACTTGAAAAAGAAAAAATTTGTTGCTCATACATTAAACACTGAACCCAACTTCAGAGCAGAACAGAATATGACAAGACTTGATATACTTTAGGGTTCTTTTCTCCTAGATTTGTATACATCATGTCAGCTATAATTTTTCAGGTCTCTTTTAACTCTGTTGCATTGCTAACAGTACTGCAGCTGCTCTTTATTTATTTTTATCCTTTTTTTCTTTTTTTTTTTTTTTCCCTGTTCATAATATACAATCTGTCTGGCTCATTTTCAAGCTATTGAAATATTTCAATTCTAAAAAGAGTACAATAGGCCATAACCACTTGCGTGCTTATGCTTAGGAAGCCTCTCTCCCTCCTCTCCTCAATCTTCTGTCAATTTCTGAAGTCTAGAAACAAAACTGGAAATTCAAGTGTATGTCTTAAAACAAGTTTGGTTTGTGGTTTTTTTTAGCTGTTCCCTTCTGAGATTAAAATACTGTACAAAACAAGTAATTCTTGTGGTACTGCTTCTGGAATTATGAAATGCAGACATCTACAAAAAGCATGACACTGACACGAAACCATCTAAATCAAAGTTTATGAACTTAATGCCTGTTCAGTTTCAGCTCCAGAGACAGCTGTCATTGTGTTCAATTTATGCAAAAGTACACTTCAATGGACTTTCTTCATTCAGGTTAGGGAAAAGAGAAGTTTGTGGTGGACAAATTCTATTAAAAGTTTCTTTGTCGAGCTTATTAGTAGTGCTTATTTTAGAGACTGGTTGTCTTTCCTAATGTTATTTTATGTATGGCTGTTAGAACCTGATATACTTCAATGAATCATTGAAAAAATCCAGATGGTCAAATTTTAAAAATCGTGGTCAGATTTTACATTGGTTAAAAGTTTTTAATATTGTTACTGCAAGGCCCCTTAGTCTCAACCCACAAAGCCACATTATTTAAAAAAATTCTTTCTTCTTTTTTTTTGTATGCCACAAATATTTTCCTTCCTGTAGTTTAATGAACAGTAATTAAAAATGCAAAACTATTTAATATGTTGCATTATGTGAGCCTGTAAAGTCAGGAGGGAGCAAAGCAAACTCTGTTTGGAGTGCAGAAAGAAACAGAAACCTGTGCAGAGTCAGGATGTTAAATGAGGAAATCAGTTTAATTTCTTTATTTTAAGCAGTTATACCAACAGCATTGGCTCTGAGGTTGCCTATAAAATCTGGGCAACATTATTTGTTTTACATGCATACTAATATTTTTGATTTCATACCTGAGTGGCAAATGCATTATTTATCAAATGGTCCAGCACTGAAAGTCCCCTCAACGAAGAGGGGACAATGCTGTCTTTGCAACAACATGTTATACCGTAATTTAATTTTAATAATAAAAACAATGTCACTTTAAGGGGGGGATAGAAGCATAGCAAGAGTCTACCTCTCTAATATTAAATTTAATTTCCAGAGATACTGGCAATGGAGCAAGTATTCAAGCTGTATCATACTCAATACCCCCAAACTTCAAGAATTTCAGCGGGAATTAAACATCCATCATCCACCTAAGCAGCATCACACTCTAGATCAGCCCCTCAAAGAGCAGGTCCAACAATTATTCAGAGTCCTGCGTATACCTATCTTTGCTTTTAAATTAAAAAACAGCAATGATTGGAAGGGCCTGAGACCTTTCTTGCATCCTCATGTCTGGAAGGCAGCACTTGCTCATGTAATTCCTTTCCAAGAGTTCTTGGAAGATGAGTTATAGATCCCTGGTAGAACTGCTGCACAAAGGGAAGACAGTTTAACTGTTGCAGATTGATTTAGCAGAAGCATCTAATTAATAGCACAAGGTCAAATTATTCTGGGAAACCTTGGTTCATCTCAGCCCTAACCTCTCATTTCAAATTCTGTAACTCTGAAAACTCAAGCCACAGATGAAGTTTGATCTTCAAGCCCATGAATCCAGACCTGGGGCCCATAACTGTTGTAGGTTCTACAGAGCACCAAGTAACTACCATTAACCTGAGGCACACAGAAATCACAAACAAGCACTCAGAATACTCACAATGAATAACAGAGATATGCTTTCATTTCCAAAATTTTATCTTTGTCACATGCAAAATTTGGCTTAAATCTTAAGTACCTTAAAACTGCAAAACCTTAAAATTATTTCTTAGAAATTAATGCCTTCCACGGTGGTAACTGTGTATTCAATAATGGCAGCTGCAAGGAAAATAGAGTTCTGACCATCAAAGCCCCAAGGCTCTTAGTTAAAATGTGGCTCCTAGGGCTCCTTTGCTCCCCAGGGCAGGAAAAATGACTTTGGGAGACAGACAGGCTGTGAGAAGTGGAATATCCTCAAAAGCCACAATGGCTGGAAAGCCAGGAATACCAACCCTACATGCTGCATGTGGCACAGCTTGGTTTGTTCTTTTGTTTTGGTTGGTTGGTCTTTTCTGATTTGTGATAGTTGGAATGGCCAATACAAATCTACAAAGTACTTTGGTTCTGGTGAACTGGCTTTCGTCCAGGTAACCACATTTCAGCAGAAAATCCCAAACCTGTCCCAGACAGGTTTTTTGAGTTGCAAACCCTTCCCCTGGATGTTCCATGGGAACAAAGGTGAACCAGACAGACAGCCCTCCTACCTCCAAACAGAGAAGATGGGAAGGAAAACCAGGAGATGAAATTTATGAAGACTTTCCTCACAGGAAACTAAAGTGCCTGTACATTCTAAAGAACATTTAAAGAGCCTGCCCCAAGTCTGATGATGAAAAACATGTCTGGAAATCACCCATACATTCTAGGATTGTCTCATTCACATTTTAGGCATAAAACTATGAGTTAGCTTGAAAGTAATTTATTAGTTCTGAAGTTACCACTGTGTGAAGGTTGAGCAAGAGGTGCAGTAGTGCATTGATGTAGGTCTATTTAAACCCATGGAGCTAATCTCTATGTTTTTGTAATACACTGAGAAAGCTCCTTGAGATATTTTTTTTTGCCATATTTAAACAATGGGCTGAAATGAACGACTCTTATCTTCAGATGTTTATCTGGAATTACTGCCCTACAGCATGCAGGCAACTCTTCTCTTAGGCAAGTAAATCCTTTCATTTCTATCTGTGTATTAAATTCAGAAGAATCAGGTGTTTATTCATAAACCACAGACAAGATCTGAGGAAAAAAAACAAGCTACCAACATTACTTCAACTGCAATGAACAATGTGCTGGACATTTACACACACTTATTAGCAAGACAACAGAGAATGCTAGCTCTGCTAATATTGCTTTTCAGCATAGCTTTAGAATAATGATTTTTTTAGAAGATAAGTTTGATCTGTAATTCAAATCACACTATATCTTTGATTTGCTACCCCCTCCTCCCCTCACACTCTCTTTTCTCCTTCCTCCCCCCAAAAAAGCTTTATATAGAGTGGCTGGAAAGCAAAGTAGGGATCTATGCAGACACTATCCATCACATTTCTGTCTTAATTGAATGACACCAGAATGAGATCGATAAAATGTAACAAGAGACAGCTTTGCATTTCCACACTCACTTATTCTCCCTCTCTATTACTGCCAGCCATTACCGTGACCAGAAAGCCTAAGTATTGAGTCTGAACGTTGCTGCCAAGCAAGCTGTTAGTGTATGAATAAACTTGTCAGGAAAACAATAAAACTTACAATACTGGGAAAGGCCAAAATGTCAAAAGGCTGCTGCAAGCAGCATTAAATATGCTGCTTTTAAAGTTGAACTATAGAAACATATGAAGAGTTTCTAAATAACATGGGCACTGGCAATTCTTCAGATATTATTCCCCTCATTCCCTCAAGACATGTCTGTGTGCGTGTGTGTGACCGTCTGACATGCAGTTGTCGTGACCTCTTGGCGCAAATCTGCAATTTCAACAATAAGCCCACACCAGCTGTGATTTCCCTATGTTCAAGGATTCTGAGATCTCCAATGCATTATTGATAACCTCATTGCTGTGCTAAAAGCAGAGGCTGACGCACTCATAATCCCAGACTTTTCCTGAAAAGCTCCAGCTTCACAGACCAATCGATCATGAGAAGTAAAATGAAAAAAGCCCATTTCAAAACCAGGCTACATTTTGAGTATTGCATCCATTTCAGTATGCATGCTAAGTAAAAATTTAAGCTTTTTTCAAACTCCTTTTTTTTTTCCTAACCTCCAATTATGATGATCTTTTGCTCCTGACCCTGTAAGGGTAATGCCAGATTATCAAGAGCATAATTCAGATGTCAGCTCTGGAGTCATATTTATATTTAAAGTGTACATTGCTTTGGTAGCTGAACTTCTCAAACAAATCTAGGTATTATTCTAACTAGCAAATGAAGCAGCTACTAGTATTAAAAAAAACCCCAGAAAACTGCAACAAAAAAAGGAACACATTACATCAAGTGAATATAGTAAACAAGATGACTTATAAAGACAGGAAGAGGAAAGTGTTAACAATAGCAAAACTGCACAGGATACAGCTTTAGTTATTATGCATAATTAGGAAGCTCCTGGAATATGAAAGCACAAGTATCACCAATTTTCTGGTCTCAGTTTAGTACGTAAATAAATGTTTAGACATTGCATCATAGGAAATGTTCTCTTCATGTTTCAAGACAGACTGTCATATTTCAACTTGAAACACAATTAGATATTAAAACAATTGCTGTACAAGTACAAGCACTTCTGCCAGGCATTATTAAAATCCAGCTGATGAGACACTTGGCCTCTTAGCTTCCATACATAATTTTTCATGCCTGGTTGACTATGTTGCATTGTTTCTTCATTATTACATCCATGCTCAGGTCTTTTTTCCTTATCTTTTCTTCATGTACCAAGAATCAAATATGACTTGCCTGGAGGTAGGAGACTGAGACAGTCATGACTTCTCAAAGTAGAAAGACTCCTCAAGTCAGCCCTATTTAACAAACTTAAGCATGCAAGAAATTTAGTTTCAGTTCATTTTATTTTAGAAAATATATTTACACAGTAGACCCAAAAGGAACTAATCTTCAATAATATACCCAATTTGAAACAAAATTACATCAATGATCTCTAAATAGGTGGTATTATTAAAAGTATACTGAAAAAAATCTGTATGTACATCTCATCTTTCAGAACAGTATCTAAACCTGAATTATCAATATAAAAATTAAAATAAAAGAAATTTTTTAATTTGATGACTGTCCCCTGAGGTTACACTCACACAGACTGACCAGGACTTAATAAGATTAATATATTTTCTTTAAAAATTACTCCTGAAAAGCCAAAAATAACTAAGGTATCATTGAAAACCTCCAGCCACAGAAATCAGAGCTGAATATCTTATTCATATAGCAGATAATACCTTATTATAGTTAGTATATGAACAATATTAAACACTAAACATCAAAATCATAGGATTTGCCAGTAAAGCTGGAAACACTGACTGAAAGAAAGTGAGTGGTGAAGTTCTAATGGCACAGTTTCATGGAAGTAACAGCACTGTGACTTCAGGGTGCTGACAGAGTCAGTGAGAAGGAAATGGCTACTCTAAAAGGTCAAAGGAAGGATGCCCACATTCTCTTGGAAAAAGCCCAGATTAGATACACAATTTGTGTAAGTGGGATGGTGTGGTTGCCCCTCTGGAGTGGTTGAATTGCTGTGAAGAGCAAACAGATCAGGCAGCACAGATTTTACCCTGATACCCACTTGAGAAAAGTGGGAAATACATAAAATTTTTCATGTACAAAAGAGGCAATACAAACTGGGGGCTGAGGGCAATAGGCTTCCCTCCCTCCTCTTCCCTTGCTTCTATCAGTGGACAAGAACTGCAGACAAAAGTTGAAGAAACACACCAAGTACAGACTAGACACCATTTATGACAAGTGCAATATGAATTACTCAAGATAGCTCCCAATGATGTCAAAATAAAAGGAAAGCAATTCTAAGGAAATTCTAATTTACTTCATTCTTAAGTTACATTTAGAAGATTTGGGATTTCCAAGAACATTTGCAAATTTCACAGATTTCCATATGAGGACAGAGCTTTATCCTCAATCAATTCCATCCATGTGGCAAGCTTCTCAGTGGCTTACAATAAAATGCTTTATCAAGTGAGTCTGTATTTCATTGCAACACATAAAACACCATAAACTGAATCCCTCATCAACATCAATTTACAGAAGTGTTGTTTTGTTTTCTAGTAACCTACATAAAAGTGTTCAGCTATCATTCAAAGGTCATCTTGGTCATGAAGACTACTCCCCTCCCCAAAGAGCTATCCCTTCACTTTTATTGGTTTTCAGTGTGGTTAATTTAGCAAAGCAGCATAAATGGCTGCTCAAATGGCAGCCTAAGAAAACACTATTTCAGGCACTGACAAATGGATGCTGTGGGCAGATTCTCTGGTAAGATTAAACTCATATTCTTATACCACAGACTGCCACTGCTCTGCCTAATTCTAGTGGTCCTACTTATTCTCTTCCTTTCATTTACTTCTGAGGAGAAGTCATACTGTTTACCTGAGGTTAGCTTATTATCTATGATGAAACTCTAAATAACTAAGATTAGAAGATAAAGTCCGTGTAGGCACTGCAGGGGAGTACCTGCATCCCTCCGGAGGTCAAACTCAGAGAACACAAATATAGAAATTTGAAGCCCAGCAATACCGTCTTCACATTCAAGCAAAACTAAATAACTAAATTTTGTCTCTTTTCTCAATGCTTCTTTTAGGGTGATGCCTGGAAAAGGCTGACCTAGATCAGAGGCTAGGCAGAATTAAGAAAAAGCAGGTATTTATTGAAATCCCTTAAAGGATACACCTTGGCAGTACAAAAGCCAAGATGGACCTAAAAATGGTCACAAAATGGATGATTGGTGTCATGAGGCCTCACATTTTTGTAAGTTTTGGTCCATCTGCATATCAGGGTTAATTGTCCAGTCACTGCTTAGGGTTATCAAGTCCCATTGTTCTTGTTTTCTCTCTTCAGTCCACTGTTGTTTGTGCTTTTGGCCTGAAACTTGTAACGGTTGTCCTTGGTATCAAGCTAGAAAAGGAATTGTTTTGTCTACCTCCTCTGTGAAGAGAGCTCCCTAACACTTAATATGAAGCTCAAAACTACTCTACTCACCTAGGCAGCAGAGAGTCTGAAAAATATGAAAGCTAAAACTTAAGGCATCAAGAGGGGGAACATATTTTTAAAAATCATGCCAAAAAGAGGAAACAATTTATTTATCAAATTCAGTGATTCTAAATATTTATTTATATAATACACTATGACTGAAATATTAACAAATATTAAAAATATTCATTAATATATAAATAGAAAAAGATGTCAAGCATAACTCATGACAGAAGATGAAAAAAAAACCAAAACACTTCAAGGGTAAGCAAATCACAATTTAAAAAACTTTCTGAGTACCTGAGAATAAAGATAAATTAGGACTTTGTCAACAACCACAGAGACAAGATTTTATCCTTGATGGAATCCACTACCAGTGAAAGATACCATTCTCTCCATTTAGCAATACAAGATTAGACAGCAGAGAAATATGGATAATTTGTGAAACTATAAAAGCTTAAAGACTATTTCCTCCTATATTTTTAAAAGCTTTTGGCTTTTAATATTTTTTACTAATTTATTCTTACAAGGCCACTTGAACTCCCCTTTAATAGTCATTTTGATATTTAGCTTCACTTTTCTAGTTAAGTATATAATGTTAAAAATATCAAATTTTGTGACAAATATTCATTATTTTTCTTTTTTTAAATTCTTACAAAAAAAATAACACACACAATCTGTTTTTCAATAGTTCTTGTATAAAAAAGTGGCTTTTATTTACTGCATCTATTCTGGACTTTAATATATTTATGTACATTAAAATAGAATGATAAATAGAATAGATAATAGAAAAATATTTAAAATAACAATAAATACTGCTCTGTACCAAAGTTACATTAACAGGTGGAAAATAAGATGAAAAACTCTGTAGTGTTATTCTAGTTAGTTCACTGAAAAATTGCCTTTTTTTCTCAAACACACTCCAAAATAGCAGGAGATAGGTAAGAGATTTTTAACTAGTAAAACAAAGCAAGTCCAGATTTTATAACATAACTTCTGAGTAAGTTACTAAAAAGTACTTTGATATGTAAAAACTATTGTTTTTACACATGAATCAATTAACACATTATGTTACTAATGCTTCTTTCATATCAAAATGACTTCAAGCTTTTAAACAAATAACATTTATATTCTTTCAGGAATAACCATGTTTTTGTTATCACATTTCTATAAGGAAATTAATTCTTGCATACACTGAAGAAAAAAGTTTAGCCCAGCACATTACCACTAAGAATATTTATGGAGAAGGAGAAATACAGAAGAGGCTTGAACTTAATAATGTAGGGCCATTAATTAGCATCAAATGAAAGAAAAGCAATAAAGCAATTTTGTCACCAATTACTGACAATTTGCCTAAGTACAACCATTAATTTTGGATAATATAAACCCATAAAATTAAGGGAACAAAACTATTTGAATCAATATCTCTTGCTAATCTCTTCTCACTAATTTAAATACTTTCAGGAGTATCAGAATGTTTGAAACTTTTAAATGTTGTAAGAAAAATGGAAAACATATGGTTATGATTTCCTATCTAAAAGTTGCTGCTTTTTGCTTTGGGGATATTTTCCTTTCCTTTTGTGTCTGAAAATAAGGAAAAGTAGGGCAATTAATATTGTGACTCTTTGGAATTAACACAGTCAAAACATTTGGATTTTTACACTCTTCCTTCTGTTTTAGGGAGTTTTCATAGAAGGAAGCCTGTTTAGGAGAGCCAGAAGTATCAATGTTTAGTAGTTTGATTAAGCAATCTCCACTATTTACTGACATTATTAACAACACACTGACACAACACTAACATCAAGGGAGTATGAATTTTACCCTTGCACTGGGATATGCTCTCCAGCCTCACAAAGAAATGCCAAAGCCCCTGGCAGGCAGCATCCCGCACCGCCTGCCATTGGCGGAGAGCAGATGTGGCAGATGCAGATGTGGCAGATGATGCAGATGTGGCAGATGATGCAGATGTGGCAGATGATGCAGATGTGGCAGATGATGCAGATGTGGCCCCACAGCCTCCCAGTGCCTTCTCAGCACAAGGTCACCCTGCTCACACCGCTTTTAATCGCTACAGCTACTCAGGGCGGCCTCCTGAGCCACCACGGACCCTCTGAACGCCAAAAACAGGTGATGAGACCTCAAGACAAAGTTCTGCAAAACCCTGCTGAGGCTGGGGATGACTTTATATTCACAAAGGCACATTTTGGACTCCCTTTTCCCGCAGCACTTGCCAGCGTCCGCTCTCCAGGAAAGCAAAGCAAGCTTTTGATGAATATCGAGAGGAATTTGGGAAAGAAATTACACGTGGAACACCTCCAAAGACCCACCGAGGAAACTTACAGTTTAATCAGCATCCATATCAATTCATAAACCTCGGGTGCTAGAGTACAAATAAACACTCTAAAGGATTTTAGCTGCAAGGAGATAAGATCTCTCCCTGGGGAGACGGCTAGAAACTGCTCCATTGCCTTTGTGCAGACTGCTGGAATGTGCTTGCTTTTCATTTCGGTCTTTGTGTCTGGCACTCAGGCCTCACAGGCAGTGTCTTAAGCCATGCAGGGTCAGGGCAAACAGAGAACTGCATTCATGGACAGATCAAGTTTATGTGAGAATCTGCTCCTCCTGTGCCCTCAATTTCCATTTGAATTGTTAATAAAATCTCAGCCTGAAAGCACATGATCCCATCAGTGGGGAAGTCATGCAGAGAATCCTCTAGCTCAGAAAAACAAAATTTCTTTATCTTTTTCATCCTCCTCCCATTCGTGGGAATTATGCCATGTAACCCCCCCTCCTAAAGTAACTGCCTTCTCCCAGCACAACACCTGATTGCCAAACCACAGCTTGCACCAAAAACCAGTGGGGGAAAGAAGGGGAGAGAAAGAAGAGAAAAAGATGCACAAGCAATGCTCAGCAAAATCACAACCACAATAACTGCACCTTCGTAGCAATTAAAAAACTCCCAGACACCTTCAGGCCAAAGGAAACATAAATATTTAAATTTTTAAGTTAATTTCCAGCAGCTGATAACACCAGCTGCAAGAATTTCCCACAGCTTTATGACACTGCATGAACTACAGGGCCACTGAGATAATAAAAGGTCACACATAAAGGAAAGAACAGAGCAATACCCCAATTAACTTGGTCTCCCCATGCAAAAATTGTACAGGAACAAGAGCTGATACTTGCTGCAGGCACCAGACATGCATCTCCTAACCTTGCCACGGTCTAACTGGACCTCTTGTTTCTTCTGCCTTTGCTCCTTGCAAACTGGTTTAATATTGAACGCTTTGCAGAGGGATGGGCTGATGAACAAAAACGTGAATTTCCTGCTTGCCCTTTAAGGTGGGGTAAAGGGGGTGCTAGTAATCAATTACAGAACAAAAAGCAAAAGAGACACTAAAGATTTTAAAAACTGGATGTCATAAAGTTTACATGCTGTTTTCTAACCAAAATACTCTCTTTATTCTTCCCTCAGAACTGTTTTTATTTTTTTTGAATATACAAAATATAATAGAGTATTCAAGTAAAATCTGAGTGAAATGCAATGACACCGAGATTGATGCAGTTTTCACTTGTTCTTTAGAGCAGCACACATCAGCCCCAAAAAAACAATAACTGCACTAAATATACAAAGGAATTAAAAATCTTGTGGTTCTGAGTTTTGCATGCTCCCAACCCTGGCCTCCTTCTCCACACACTCATTTGGGAAGGTATTTCTATTTGCAGTAATTACTGGAAGGAGGAAAGTTTTAAGGCTGAAGCTGAGTCTCTGAGACCCATTCTACTCATCATTTCACTCACCAAGGCTTCCTTTTCAACCTGGTTAACACTAATAACTTTGCAATAAGTACAAACTCCCGAACAATGCTTGCCTGAATCATTACTGCATACTATTAATCAAAGGATGTTATTGTGATAGTATCTCATGCTCAGAAGCTGATTTAAAAATAATACAAGTATTTCAAGGTTCTATAGCCCTGGGGGGTCTCCTGGTTTGGACTGAATGTGCTCACAAAACCAGAATCCATCATCAGTAATATTCCTATCAATAAAGGATTCATCACAGCAGGTGTTGATGGACATTGCTATTACATGATGAAACTGGTTTTGTTCCAATCTAGATTTTACATATTTTTAGCTGGAGATGGTGGAATTGCTCCTTGGGAAATACAGCCCATGGACAGAGCCCTTAAATCTGTTCACCAGGTGGCTGCAAATAGGTCATGGGTGTTATTAATTACTTTGTTAGCCACAAGTCTCTGAGCAGTGTATGCAAACATATTTGACCTGTGACACAATTTTAAACTGACCAATAGGAACAATCACTATTCGTTATTTGTGATGCGTGACTGGTCACTTAAAACACAAAACTGTGCTCTTTTCCTGGCTGGGGAGAGAAGAGGGCCTTTTCTGTTTGTTAATTCTCCACAAATGCTTGCAACTGCCTAAGGAGTCAGTTAAAGTGCTTTGTTTAAATAGGACTTTATAGCAAATACTTGTTGCAGGTTGGTTTTTTCCCCCACACAATCTGGTGGCCGGTGAGTGAGGCTGTGACTTCACACTATGAATCCCTGGAGAGCTGCAGAGGGAACAGGAGATGAGCTTCCTTACACCAATACATGCACAATCACAGAACACTCCAAATTCCATGGGGAATTTACAATTTCAACACATCGTCTACCCATGTGACAGGATGTTTACAGGTCTTCTTGCCCAAATGATTTCTTCCTTTTTTTCCTGAGTATTAATTGAGAGAATGTCTCTTCTGGGTTTTTTTGTACAGTTACCCTCTCCTCATTCAAACACTTGGTTAAAACTCCTTTTTCTTGGATAGTTTAATGATGCTCACTCATATTTTATGGATACAGTGAAAGCTGCCATATCACACCACTAAATACAAAAACTGAGAGCAACTGCAGAGCAGAAGCATGTCCTCTCCTTAAATCCACACCAAGACTGCAATTCAGTGTGCATGTGGGTACAGGGAAAAGGAGAACATCCTAGCTGGAAGTTACTTAAAAATTATGTATACACAATTCAGAGCTAAAATCCGTTGTCTTTATCCAATTTGAAATAACAAATCTGACTGTTCTAATAGGCTTTTGCCATGAAATAAAGCTGAGGAAAGGTGAAGAAAAAAAGGGCAGAAAACTAACCTCATCTTCTAAAAAGAAGGCAGGTTTCCTAAAATGCAGGCTCCACAAAACAATCTGTTGAAATTCTCACTTATTTTCTCCCAAGAGATTAAAATATTCATCATGCATGGGGAATCATGAAAAATGTTAAATTTTTCACAGTAGAATTCAGCAAATTAACTCAGACCTTGCACGTTTTAGCTAAATGTCCTAACTCAAGAGACAGCTTTCTCCAATATCTTCCTATTTCCTACATTACCTTACATATGCATACTATGTATTCCCTGCATGACCATCTGTGAACTTAAAGAGGTGCATGAGATAGACTGGTTACTCTTATTTTTTTAATGTAAGAGAACACTCTAAATATTTATGTTAATAATGTACTAGAATTAAATTATTAGGGTTAATAGATTTATTTATTTTGAGATCAGTATCTAAGCAATTAACTTTCATACCTCATAAATCATTAAACTTTTTTCTAGAAAATAGTGAGATTTATAATGGGTAAAGCCCAATAAAACATCAACAAAATAAGGCTTATCCACATTTTAAATAATGTCCTTGTAATATTCCAATAATATGCTCTAAAATTAATTTTGAGTACTATTTAGTCAGCTAATAAAATGGGAAACAAAACCCATTCTTAAGGATGGGTATACCCTTCTTAAGGAGCTGAATGTAACCAAATCACACAAAACAAAATCTGAAGCACTAAACAAACATACACTGAAACAACAATGCCACCTAACTCCTCTCTTCTTAAAACACACTTTTTTCCTGTCTTGAGTGTATACAGAAGCAAATTAGACTCTGCATCAAGTGGGTGTGAATTTTCATGAGTTTTAGAAAGCTGGTAATTTGCCAATTTAGCAAATTCAACAAATCCAGAGCCACCTGTGTGGCTCAGGCCATCCCAATCTCAGCCACTTCATGGACTCAGTCCCCTTCGTGGACTTGTCCTCCCATGGTTTTGCCACCTGTGCCACACTGCACTGTACCTTTTGCTACACTGCATAGAGAATGTAAACTGTGACCAAGGGTGTGGATTCAGAATGGTAATTGACATTTCCCTGATGTTCCTTCACCTATCCAGCATGGATGGCAGAGGCAACCAAGACAGAGAGGCACCTGTGGCTTGTGGCACCTCTGCTGACAGGGTCCTAGGTATTCCAGGCACACCTGGATTGTGTTTTCACAATTCTCCAACTCAGCTGGGTGTAGCAGGCCATGAACTTGCTCCTTTTTCATAAACTGTTCCCTTTTAGAGCCATTGATAAAGCTCAATGCACTGTCTCTTTCACGTTGTACACTCCTCTGTGTTTCCAGTAACATGGCAGTATATTTTCTTGTAGATTTGGAGAAAGCATGTGACAAAACAAAAAATCAGAAACCTAGGTTTAGTTCAGAGATCTAGTAAGTACTTACTTAAATTAATTACATACCTATTTATCCATGAAGATTTGAAGCTTGTTGAAGACCAAAGAGGTTGGAAGGTTTAACTTTGAAAGATATTCATCTGGCACGTGGTAACTTCCTACTGTCAGAGGTCCTGTGTGATTTTTAATTTCTATGCTGACCAAGAAAGAATAAAAAGTCTGCCACAGTGCAAGAAAACATCCTCAGCAGTTGAGTATGCCCCCTCTTTAAAGCTCTTCTCAAGTGCAAGGCAGTTCTGCATTTTCTGCAATTTATTACGTGAAATAGTTTCAAATGGGCAATGAATTACCTCAAAATTATCAGCTCAAATCAATATACATTGATGTGAGTGAACAGTGGAAGGCCTGCAGTATAAGGATGAACAGCAAAACTGACTGCAAAGTATGAAAGAGAAGCATGGGGCAGTTGAGTCATTATCATCTGACACAGAGGATATAGCAAGAGGGGAAGAGATTACTGAGAAATTGGGTCTTGCAACACCTGATGGTCCTCAGAAATGTAGGTGATTAAGGCGGGTGCTCAACTTATATGGGGCAATTTGCTGCAGAAAAATATTAGAGAATTCTGGTTTTCCCATCTAGAGGAATATCAGAACCCACTGCAGGAAACAGCAAACCCTGGAAATGTGCTTTAGGAAGAAGCTGCTCTGTGGCCAGCACGTCTCCAGATCCCTCCCAAATTCTATAAACCTGTGACTAAGGCAATAGTGAGTGAAGTTAGCACATTTAATCAAAACTGTACACAAAAGGTACAGTAGGGAACAAGATTAGGTGATAAATCACCTCTTATTATTGAAATTTCTATAAGTTTTAAAAAAGAAATTAAAGAAAGGAGAAAAAGACAATAAAGTGGTCCAGCTAGCTACAGGTTTGAGCAAATAGGAGTGATGGCCCAAGAAATGGTTGCATCTAAAATGTTAAGTCAAAAAGAGCATAAATCTAAGGATGTTAAAGTAAATAAATGGGACCCAAAGTACATAAGATTTTAAAATTAAATCAGAAAATCATGTATTTAATTCTGAGGGGAACAGTGTGTGCCAGAGTATTGAGTTATACATTGCTGTATTGAAGAGTAGGTCAAGATCTTATCAGCTCTATTATGAGGAATGTCAATAAAAGGCTGTGCTATGATAAAATGTTTAATTAAAAATGAACAGTGTGCAACAGATGAACTCTTTGTATTATACAGAAAAAGGAGTAAAATGGATTGTGTTCTCCAAGTTACAAATTGCAAGGAATCATTTTCCCTCCATCAAACATTCTTATCACTATGAAGTCTTGTATTAAAAATTTGATTCATTTATACTACATATTTTACAAATTAGTGTAGGACTATACCTACAGGATATTTCAAATACTTGACCATCTGGATCAGCTGTGAGGAGAAGACTGGGTTCCGGTTTTCTCAGTAGTCTTTCAGGAGAATAAGTGGTTTGCTTTAGCAGGTTAATTAACAAAGCAAAATATTAATACTGATTCATTGAGTTGATCCAAAAGTAACAGGAAGAAGCAAGACTCAATATTTTGGTTCATTGTATAATATACATGTACTCAACATGACTGCCCTAAACATCTCTCACAGCTCAGTACAGAAGGTGACAATGACACCAGGAAGAGCACAGGGAACTAAGTGCAGCAACACCCATTGTGGACAGACGTCATGACTGGCAAAAATACTTTATTCCCATCCTGTCTGTAATATTCACCATCTTAGACATGAGGCAGTGCCAGAGCCAGGATATTTATCAATATGAGTAAAGGCAAAGGAGTTCAAGACGCAAAATATGTTTTTACACAGATTCAAAGGAATGGTGCAAGATTCAGGGAGCAGAAAATGGTAAATTAGCACCATAGGACTTGGCAAAAAAATGGTTTAACACCTTCATGGCCTCCCTTACCAGCATAACTTTGTATAACAAAACATAACACAACATTCACGTGGCCTGGAACGTGCAGAGGAGAAGATTTTTAATATCTCTGCCTCTCAGTTTCAAACCCCCAACAGAGCATATAGATGAATATGGACATGTACACTGCATAAACTGTGTACCTCTTAAAACCCAGCCCAAAATGGGAGAGATTTCTAGTGAAAAACATTGTAAAATTCCCAAAACAAGCTACACCAATAGAAGGAAACTTAGAGTAGGAGCTGATGAACCTGAGATATTGAAACAGATAAACCAGATATCGGATGAGAGCACACTCAGCATTTCATATCTGCCCCTTTTTCAGAAGCAAATAATACTTGCATTAAGAAAATATCTTAGTCAGAAATAGCTTTGGTGTAGCATTGATGTTTTTGACAATCAAAATTTAACTTTGTATGTCACACAACAATTTTAATATACTCTTATGCCTGTGCTATACAATAATATTAGAGCAAAGAGCCCCACTGATAAGTTGATAGAAAAAAAATATATATTATGCAGAAAATAAGAATTCTGGTGCTCTTTAGTCAAAGAATTTATAAGTTATGAATGACCTGTGGGCAGCACATGCTCTACCTGTAGGAGTGTGAAAGAGTCTATTACTATAGCAAGAATAATACTAAAGTACATCTTTTCATCCATGGACAAAGATAAACTTATCAAATCCCAACTGGTAGTAAGGGGAAAATCCACAATACGCTCATGAAAGAACTTGCAGTTATAGAAACTGATGATATTAAAGAGCTATTAAGTGATCTAGTCTTCCTCTCAGAGTTAAGCCTTTTTTGTTTCTTGCAGCTCTTGCATAATAATATCTTACCTGTAGGATTGCCACCCTATCCCTTGGTAAATTGTTCTGAAGTCCTTTATCTTTTCATCAGATATTATTTCCTGAGATTCAGTCTATAATTACCCATGATGATTCTGTCATATTTAAGGACAGAAAAACATAGGTATAGAAACATGTTTTCCTTCAAGCACAGGATATTCCAAATCAAGTACAAATAAACTTTAATAGGAGAGACTTACTACCAAAGAAGCAGATTTGGTAGCAATATTAGAAACTAAATCCTCAGAGGAGGTCTAGTTAGGGGCAGGAATAGAACAAATCTTTCACCAGGAGCCAGTAGAGATTCCCAGGGTCACAGCCTAGTTGAAATTAAGAGAAAAACTCCTACTGGTTTCAATGGGGCCAGGACATGGTCCCCATATTCTATCCACAGTATATCACCACAGATGTAAGCTAAAAGTGAAGCATTGTGAGGTGAGGTGCCTGTAATTCCTAATGTTTTCATCTACTGTAATAGCCCTCTCCCTGAACTCCAACAGAGGCAAATTAGTTCCACATGTCAGATACCGACCGTAATATTTTTCCTTACACTTGGTACACCATGAGGGGATGCAGTACAGCATAGAGCAATTAATACATTTCTTTTTGTGAAATAATGCACGACAGAACAACTCAGAAAAGGTGTCACTCACTTGAAGGTTTCTAGCTCATGAAGAGTATACGTAGGAAAAGCAGTCAATGAAAACTGAGACAAATTCCTTTCTAACAAAACACCTTCCTAGTTGTTCCTTTACTTGCTTTGTTTCAACCCTTCTCTCCTTGCAGGTCTCCTGGCACCCTCATTTCCAACATCACCTTGGGATTATAGTCTATCACAATCCAAACTGAACCAGTTTCTACAGTTTCCTGAAAGAGAAATCTAACATATAGGATAGGACTGCTAAGCATAGGCAACTCATGCATTTTGCATACTCTACAGAATCCTGCCAAGGGCTCAGCTGCCATTCCAGATGGCTGTGGGTCTATTGCATGTTTTGTGTCATATTTACCACTGCCATGTTTAAGTAACAAACTCTCACCTCAATATGTCTTTTATCACCAGTGAGAAAATAGTAAAAGAGAACCAAGGCCTTTACAGAGTACCTATTCATTGCACTGCACTTTGACAGAGTGAAGTTATTATTATTGTTATTACAACAACAACAACAACAACAACAACAAACAACAACAGCAACAGCAGCAACAACAACAACAACAATAATAGTATGCAAACCTTCCTCAAATCACTCTCCTGAAACCATTCTGTTAGGAATTAATTTTGGCTGTTGAAGGCTGACTAAGACATGCTCTTTCTGATGACACATGCACAGGGACTACAGAGTGTACCTGTAGTCACAGGTAACAGTCACAGCAGCCCAAGAATGCTTTGGTACAAAACTTTGACACAAATGAGAGCCCTTGGAACATTGTAGCCCACAACAACACCTGGACTCATTAATTACTCTGTTGGGTAAATACCAACACAGAGGAAGCCACCAAAACAAATGGTAAGTCAATGTGAAGTCAGACTTGGAATACCTGTCTGATTTCACTTATATTAAACAGAAAAGTGACTGTGAAGAACTTAATCAGGCCTTGTGGAAAAGAATGAAACCTACCTCGTTTTGAGAAGCCACTCTCCTTTTCCAGCACTGCTCAGTGCTGAATCTGGCATCACTCAGAGTGGAGCATCACAGCACACAGATGCTGACATCTGTGGAAAATGTTTCTTTCCAGTCCTGTAAAATAAAAACACATCACAGTTCTTTCAGAAACAAAGACTCTGTAAAAACAGTGCCTTGTTTAATTCCAAGATTATTTTAATTCAAGTCACCCTTGTTCAGTAAAGAAAAAATAATTAGAAAAACAACAAAAAAACAAATGGAGAAACAAACAAAAAACCTTTCCCCCTCCTCAAGCTGGCAAACTCAGCTTCTAGAGTTCAAGCCATATTTTTATGGATTTTATTTACAAATATAAAAAAGTGCCTTTCTTTGAAAAACTGAATTTCACCATTTAGAAGCAGAAAGATTATAACAGTTTAGAAGTAAAGACAAGTAAAAATTTGTAAGCTTTCATGTATTTGCCAAGTAGCCAGTGTACAATGTTGACTACCATGATAACAGTTTCAATATATCCCACAGAATAATTTATGATGGAAAATTAATCACCACTTTTTCAACTAGACCATGGCACTGAGTGCCATGTCCAGCTGTATCTTGAACACCTCAAGGGATGGTGACTCCACCACCTAACTGCAGAAGTGTAAAGACAAGCACTGTAGAATTAGACAAAGGTAAAGTAAAGAGATCTATGTTCAAACTGATGGTGACATAATTGGAATTTCATTAATTTTTTTGATAATGCATTAACTGAAGTGGAAACTGCTCCTAAATCCACACAGACTTGTATACAATCAATATGAACACACAAAGAAAGGGAAACTGGATAGGGAGGGGCTGATTATTTTAGTGCAAGCTGAGACCCCAAGACAGACAAAGCCAGTTTAAAAAAAAAAATAATACAAAATGTGTAAATATTTTCTTTAGGCATTCTCTTTTCAAAAGGTTTTGAACCAAATTCAAAACAGTTTGTAAATATGCATAACTTCAGTACAGTGACAATCAAATTCACAAGAGATTAATTTAATACTTTATTTTATTAAGTACAAATTACTTCATATCTCTCTTACCCTCTTTATCTGGAGTAGCAGAACCCCACAAGCACCCTATTTTAATTAAAGGAATGCAGACCAGAGTTAAATTATATCATTTTAAGACAAGGACAAAATATCTTGCAGCAAAGTGTCTTTTTGAATTTGAAATTCTTTCCATGATTGAAGACAGAAAATAAATATTTTTAAATAATATGTTCTAAGAAATTTGTAAACTAGGCATCTGGTAACAGAATAGAAATAAAATATTTTTCCTTATAATTGATTTATCTGAAATTAAATAACTATTTCTACAAGATAAATTACTCTTTCAGTTGAAAGTAGTACATATTTTAGGTATGCACAAATACAAAGCTAATGATCCTAATATAATATAAATCCATTTCATGAATCTCAAATGTTAACTTATCATAGAATCATAGAATGGCCTGGGTTGGAAAAGGACCTTAAAGATCATCTGGTTCCAATCCCCTGCCATGGGCAGGGGCACCTTACACTAGACCAGGTTGCTCAGACCCCATCCAACCTGGCCCTGAACACTTCCAGGGGTGGGGCAGCCACAGCTTCTCTGGGCAACCTGTGCCAGCACCTTACAACCCTCACAGTAAATAATTTATTTCTAATATCTAATTTAAAACTGTTCTTTGTAAGTTTGAATGAATTCCTCCTTGTCCTGTCACTCCAGGGCTCTGTAAATAGTCTCTCTCCATCTTTCCTGTGGGCTCTTTTCAGGAAGGTCACAATTTGGTCACCCCAAACCCTTCTTTCTTCCAGTCTGAACAATCCCAATTCTCCCAGCCTTTCCTCACAGCAGAGCTGCTCCATCCCTCTGATCACCTTGGTGTCTCCTCTGGCCCAGCTCCAGCAGCTCCCTGTCCTTGCTGTGCTGGGAGCCCAGGGCTGGATGCAGCCCTGCAGGTGGGGTCTGAGCAGAGAGGGGCAGAGGGGCAGAATCCCCTCCCTGCCCTGCTGCCCACGGGGCTTTGGATGCAGCCCAGCACACGGGGGGTTTCTGGGCTCCCAGCGCACACGGCCGGGGCATGTCCAGCCTCTCATCACCAGCACCCCCAAGTCCTTCTCCCAGGGCTGCTCTGGGGCTGTTCATGCCCAGCCTGGATTGGTACCAAGGGTTGTCCTGTCCCAGGTGCAGCAGCTTGGACTTGGTCTGTTAAACCTCATGAGATTCCCATGGGCCACTGCTTGGGCTGTCCAGGTCCCTCTGGATGGCATCCCATCCTTCAGGAGTGTCACCCACACCCCTCAGCTTGGTGTCATCTGCAAAACCTGCTGAGGGTGCACTCAATCCCTTTGTCCATGTTGTTAATGAAGATATTAAATAACACTGGTCCCAACATGTTTGTCATCTGCTTACATGGATACAAGACTAAACCACAAGAGACCCATGGTTCAAACCATCAGACACAGACACAATGAAGATGAGATTCAAACATGAAAACAAGCCTGAAACACTTCTAATTAGTTTTCTTTGTTAGCATACACAGATATCTCCACACACAAACCCACACACAAGTAAAATTCTTGGGTTTCAATGACGTTTTGTGTAACATTCCTAGCCTTTAAAATATATATTTTAATGCCATCAGGCACTGGTGTTGTTTTTGCTATGTGGCTTAACAATAAAATGGAAATTTCAGTCCCTCAAGTGGTAGCCATTCAATATAAAACTCACAGCACAGTAGGACATTCTCCTTCATTACCACTTTGCATAACCTGATGTCCTTATTCACATTCACAGTGAAAGTCACTCTTAATAAAAAAGCACAGCATAACCTGAGACCTGTACTTATACCATAAATCAGACCTTTTGGGGGAAAAGCAGTTATGAGGAATTCTTGATACAAATTCATCTGTGTCTAGGAACTTAGGTCAAATCCACTTTGAATATGCTGAAATGAGGTCTACCACCAGCATTCTCTACTTCATAGTTGAGCAAATTTGACATCTAATAGATGAATCATGAAGATGGATCAAAGTCCATAGAATAAGAAGCTATAAGTTAAGTTCAAAATTATAAAGTGTAAGTCTTTAATAAGGGACTACAAAAGACCTCTCTGAAATCAGTATCTTGTGGGATGTCAGAAGAGCTACAATAAGAATCAAAATTTTGTTCCTAAAGCAAAACAACTCCAAATTCTTTGAGAGACAACAGAAGTCATGGGAGAGGAAAAAACACCAAAACAAAATTTTATGATACTGAGACATTAGATGCTAAATGCTATTACAGTTCCTCCCTTAGACAGGGAATGAGAAGAACCTCTTATCTAAGGTAATAGGAACAAACTGATGTGAAATGTCCATGGCCTTCCACACCAAAATAGAAGTTAAGCTTCAAGCTTTGCCTAAGAATTCTATTGTTTGAACCATTTGCTAAAAGAAAGATGCAGTAAGGTTCTGCCCCCAACTCCCAGTTTTCTGACTTCAAACCATATTGTGACCCCATCCTGTATTAGCTGTTCTCTTGGAGAGGTGAACCCTCAACACCGTGTTCCCTGCAGCTTCTCACCTGCACCTGAGGGAGAGAGGCTGCACTTTTTCCAAAGTGTGCAGCAAAGAAAGGTCACAGGTCTGCCTGAAAAATTGTGTATAAAATGGGCATAAATTAATATTCTGAGGCATTGTAGGGCTCTTGCTCTTTTCCAAGTCAGTGTGGAAGAGCCTAGGAAGTGGCATCAGCAGAGCCTGTGATTCTGAGGAACAAGACTTCACTGACAAAGCAGTGGGGGATGCTTGCATTCCATCATCTGCTTTGCTTTCAACATAAATTTTTCCTTATCTAGGTTTATAAAAGGAAGATACTATGATAGGATGGTGGTATGAACAAAGGGAACAAAGAGTATTCTGTTTGATTTTAAGGCACAGTCAGACTTTTGTCCAGCACAAAGTTAGGAATATAGAAAAAAAAAACCAAACTATAAAGTTTTAAAAATTATACAATCCAAATGCCAAATTTAGCAGACTCAAATTGTGAAAATAGCATTTTGTTTGAATTAATAATTGCTTACCTTTTATTTTTGTAAACTGAAACCTCAACTCCTACTCTCTACTCTTTATTTTCAAAACAAATATGAATTTCTTTCACTAACCATTAAGACATAGATGGCTAAAGTACCAGTCTTGAAATCTTCAAAGAATATGGAGTTAATTTGAAAAGATGCAGGCAATTTAGAAAAATTTTAGAATGAAGGTCACAAATCCTGAATTTTTTTAAAAAATTCCTATTTAAATTATTAAATTAAATATTTAAAAAGAATTTCTTGAGTGACAGTTTTCCCTGAGAAATATCACTTCTCTCACATCATTAAGTCAGATACAGAAGTTCTGGGATTCTTTCTTAAAGGTGTTTGAGAAATAGAAAATATAGTAAATAAATTATAGATTTATATAATTAGTCTATAATATATATAACATAATTTCTAGATTATATATTTGATTTTATACCTACCACAGTCAAAGGAAACAAAAAAAAAATTGACTTTCAGGAATGTGCCCGATGGGACATTTTTTTTTCCTTCTCACAAAGAACTTAGAATTAATGTACATAATTGAGGTAGGATATTGACTATATAAATATATTTATTATCTCTTTAGGCTTTGTATTTATTATGTTATACTTAATGCTTTATTGTTATCATTACTATGGTTTAAAATTTAGAAATGTTTTTTTGCTGAACAGAAATTAAGTGGGAGATCCACAAAAGAAAAAATAAAAACCTGGAAAACGAATTCTGGAAACCTGGGGCCTAGTTCCCTTTTGAAAACATTCTCAGCAATTGCCATTTGTTGCCATTTGTTGCCATTTGTTGCCATTCAGTTTTATGACAGTAGATTATTGCAGAAAATAAAGTTTGAAATTAATTTGAAATGAATTTTTCACCAGCCACAGTTCTGGCACAGAACATTTGTCACCCTAACAAATGTGTACTAGAATTAATCTTCATATTGTACAAGGCTTCCCCGGTAGCTTCACACCAGAGCAAATCACAGAGAATTATCAAATTTATTATCTCTTTATTGATATTCCTGAGGCATTTGGATGGATTGATTCGGGTGTGCTACTCCTTGGACATATTAGATAGATTACTTAACAAATTTCCGAGCAGCTGCCCATGACCCAGTCGATATCTCCCAGGAAGTTCCTGCTCACAAACACCCATCACTTGCCAGGAGCATGTCTGTCCTCTGATCTACAGCTGTTGTCTTGTGACACACAAACCACAGGACAAACAGAGGAAATTAAAGCACCCCAATCTTGCCTTTGGAATTTAGACAATATTTGGGGCTTCATAATAAATGTCTTTGCATAAATGCTTTGAGAGGTCTCTATTATTCTACAGTTATCTAGTCATCAAAAGGAAATGTTTCTCAAGAGACAGATCATTCTTATATTACTTTTTGCTTTCAAAAATGCCAGCTTCTGACAAGATGGACAGTTTCCTGCAGCATGTTTTAGTTTGAACTGTGGAGCAGAGCAGATGGAAGGGTACTTAGGAATTTTTAAGGGTTTCTACATGATAGAATCTGGTGATGGAACTTCTGGCCTACCACAGCAGATTCCCAGCTGGCACAGTTGTTCCCTACCCATGTTAAATGCATTCCATCTCCTGATGGGAGAAAACTGCCCTCCCCGCAGATCTCATCCCACTGCCTGGTAACGATGGGCTGTTCCTATTCTACCATTATTCAGGAGTATTTATAATCTTCAGAGATAAAGGCTGTTTTCTGACTAGGACTGTGCATTCCTAAATCTGGAGTTTGACCCTCAACTCACCTCCCACTCATCCCGTGGGAGCGCAAAGATCCTGAAATCCCAGGATGGCACAGAAAGCCGAGTCACCTCACCTGCCAGTCGGATTCCCAGGAGGCCAAACAAGCTGGAGCTGGGATGTTGCTGCACATCCCATGGCCAGGTATGGAAGAGCTTGTCTCAGCCTGGGGAAAAGGGCAAGGACTCCTCCTTTCTGTCCTTCAGCAATACTCCATCAGAAGTAAAGGCTGGATGGGACAGAGGGGGGAAGGAAGAGAGGGAGATTGGAAGGAAGACTGGAAGGAAGACTGGAAGGGAGAGAAGAAGACAGTATGAAAGTCCTAAGCATGTTAACAGATCACTGTGTCCAATTGGGCAATAGGGAATACTAAACACATGGCTTAATCCTACCTCTCATACGTTTTACTCAGAGCTGCAGTGGGCACCTTTTTTCAGGAGATGACGTAGAGGGGCCAGATTTCAGCAGTGTTTCCTTACACCTGACCAGTTTTACTTTACAAGTCATGCTAACCATGGAAGGGGAAGGACAGTGCTGTTGGCTCATTCCTCCAAATCTTTTTTTCTTATTTTAAATACAGAAATAGACTCTTAGACCAGTTGCTCAGACAGTATTATGGTTAAGCCATTTCTTTCCTGTGCATGAAGAGCTCCATACACACAAGCCCCTTTTCAAGGAAAAGCTCCACCTGCCAGGTTACAGGGTGATTCTGGCTACATCTTGGTACTGAGGACCTGATGCCCATGCCATGAACATTTAACTTTAGTTTACCTCAGTGGTTTGAATGCCTCCCTGGTGAAAATCCCCCACATTTGTTTCCTCTGAAATGAAACTGGTTCATGTGCTCTGAAATGTGAAGCACAATAATATATTATTTTTTTTCTGCAAGTGTCTTTCACATGGATCCAGATGAACTGCTTCTGAAGTGAAGGAGGACTATGGATAACCTAGAAGCCATAAGGGTCAAGGAGCTGAGAAAGGTGGCAGAATTATAAGTCATATGATAGTAAAAGTGAAGGTAACAAATATACTCAGAAAATTGTATTCACTGAAAATGTTTTTCCCAGAAAATTTAGACTAACTGAAATAAAATAAAATAAAAATAAAAATAAAATAAAATAAAAATAACAATTGACTATTAAGTTAGTCTGAATATTTTCCAGAGTAATTCAAGATAACAGTCCAAAGGTAAATTTCAATATCTAGAGAGAGACAGAGATGGCAAGGACTTTTTTTGTTGGCAATATGAATACAAAAAAAAAAAAAATTCAGTAAAGAGTCTTCATGTCATAAATCTTTCCCAGTAAAAGGAGTTTTCATCTAAATTATGCAACTAACAAAAAAGAAAATGAGATCCTTAACACATGGTCTTTCTCACAGAATTAGATGGACCCTAAAGACAAGAAAGAAGAAAAATCAAACTGAATTTATTCATTATGCAATATTTAAAAGTCCCTCTACAAAGTTTTCTAAGAATTCCAAGTTTACCTGAGAATGTTTCATTTCTTTCTTGTTATCCAGATCCATGTATTTATGAAGAACTAGAAATCTAGAAACCATAATTCACTGCTTTCAGTGGTAAAAGAACAATAGATGCAACCTGTGCATGCTGGGATTATTAAGGAAGCCTGAGGTAATAAAATGTTCAAATTACTTTTAAATTCAATGGCAGTGAGACCTCTAACTCCTTAAGGCTGTTGAAAATTATATTTCTCAATGTCCTTGAAGCAAAGAAATTAAAATTTTGATAAACCTTCTATGAACTAGTAACTATTGATTATTTAACGGTTGATTAAATTTTCTTACTAACTGCCTCTAGAATTTCACATTAAGAACATTAGCACTCATATTTCCATTTTTCATAAATGTCAATTCTTTCTGAAATTGTGTGTTACTCAACACAAATGATATCTTGAAAATATTCCTGCATAGGAGTAGGATATGGCATGAAAACGATCCACTGAATGCTACCAACGATAAACCAGTAAAAATAAACAGTTAAATAAGTAAAAGAATGAGCATTTCTTAAGAACATATTTTATAAAGTAGAACTTCTTAATTTTCAGAAAAGAAAACATAATTGGTGATTCAGATCTATATCCCTGCCCTGGTCCTGCACAGTAGGTAGCATGAACAGGATGGGATTCCAGTCCACCAACTATTCCATGATGGCTTCTCCTGTTCCCATATGGTACACCCTTTATCCATGTGCTACACCAAAAGGCATGGAAACCTTGCTTCTGTTGCAACAAAATGCAAAAGCGAAATAAAATAGCACAAAACTATTTAATAAAAATAAATTCTTGACTTCCAGCCAGCTCCAGTGAGTAGCCAAAGTCTAATACTTGAGAAAAGCACTCCCCACAGAACAAGTCCAGTGCCAGTTCCTCTCCTGCCCAAGGCAGGGACAGTTCATCTTTTCCTCTAGTACAGAGCCAGCAAAAGGCATTTTTAACAATACTTCTAATAAGATTTTAGCCAGCTGTAAACCATTTTACATCTCATAGGACCTTAAGTTTCTGGTTGGGAAAGTTTCATGGTCATATGGGATTATGCAGGAAGAGGTTTGGTGTGCACAGACCTCACTGGGAACTTACATGGGGTTCTTAAATTAATAATTTTGAGAAGTGGAAACACCTTCTGTGTATGAAGCTTAGAGATTTCTCTGAATAAACGTTAGAACTGGAAAAAGAGAAACTTGTGTTTGGTCTAATAATTAACAAATCTCACATAACAAATAAATTCCAGTATTTCAATGTAGCAATAAAAACAACACTAGTAGTTTGTATGCTAGGTCAATTTTATTCCTTTTTAAAATATGGAGAAATGAAGACACTGCAAAACTGCAACACTAACAGAGTAGTTTTAACTAAAGGCAAGATTTCTAATGTATGTGTATCCTGCCTACAAATACCTTCATTGCCTTTGCTTTTCCTGCAGGGCACACTGGTTTTGTCCTTCAAAAATCTCTCTTGCATGAGACCTGAAACCCTTGAACAAGATACAAGCAGAACAATGGAAAAGGTCTTAAGAGGCCACATACAATATATCCAAACATGAAATGCTCCAAGTTTATAGAGGAAAGTAAACACTTTACAATATTTGCAATCAACATAGGGAGTCTTTTATTGCTTTGCAGAAACCTACACCAAGAAAAAATTGCAGCTCTTTTATTTTTTAATGACGCAGCATGCTGCTAATTTGGGTATAATGCCAAAGAGCTCCACAGTGTTATTCAGGAAAGAGTTGTCTAGAAACCCCTCAATGTCATAGAAAAAATTGAATCTGAATGGCTAAACCAATTTGAAAACAAATCAATTCAAAACTAATTTTATCCACAACATGCAGTTTTTTAACAAACATCTTTCACTTCAACAGACCTACTAGTGACATCCTTAAACCAAATACATTTATTCTGTTCCTGATGTTGCATACAAAACAGCAACACCTTTCTGGTACTACTCAGGCTAGAGAGAAAACAAATGCCTGAATCCTTCCTGTTTTGTTGTTGCATTTCCATCATTAAAAACAAAGTCCTCCTCACAGCTAGGCAAACACCTTGGAATTTCTCCTGCCCCGGCTTCCTGCCTATTCACCAAAACCATCCACTCGCTTTCCTGGAGTTTTAAGGTCATTCCAAAATTCCACACAGAGGCTCTTCCCTTCTGGCCTGAATAGACCACTGCTGGTTTGGAATTCTACTCAAGAGTTGAGTATTCTCATGCATTTTGCATCCATATGCTGCAGGTAAGGGATTGGTCCTTCTCCTCAAGGAATTAGAGAAAGGCTAAAACCTCCCAGATCCCACTGACTTGATTAAACTGCTTCCACCTCCCACTCACACACCAAGAAAACAAACAAGACAGTATAAACCAAAGCACAGAGGTGAGATGAAGATCTCTCCTGTAATTTTTTGGCTCTAAAAATTAAGTATCAAAATAATAACTTGCAATAATATTAGATGGAAGGGACATAGGGCTGAAAAATAGGGAGGATAATCTTCCACAAAACTACGTGAATTTGCATCAGTTCCATCTCTGAATTTGCACAGGAAACAATCTTGGAAAATGCATGAAAAAATCAAGCAAATAAATTTCACTGGTTGACAAAGCAAGGAATTTTTTTTGTTTTTTTTTTTGTTTGTTTGTTTGTTTTACTTAATCCTTATAAATGCCTAAATAGATAGTATGTTGTATCTTTCAAAAAAAGCCACGTTAGCCCAGACAGCAAATTACTTCCCACTCTGTTATCTTTCCCATAGTTATGGTCTGGCCCTGAACATTAATGTGAAGCAATATGAAATTTCCTGTTATACTTTTTATTGCTTTTGCATTCTGCCTGAAAATCCACCTTAACCTTCTAAGTACTGCATCACTCACACCCTAATTTTTTGCACTTTAATAAGAAGAGCAAAACATCTAAAAATAATGACTGAATAACAGAAAATCTGAAACAACAATCTTTTGTAATATCTGCTCATTCTTTTATAATTACACTTCTATTAGTGCTCAGCAAAACAAGTCCCTACTCAGTTACAGTCCTTTCAAAGCAAGAAGAAAAAAGGCATCTGAACAAATGCAAAAACACTTTTGCCCAAGTTTAAGTTTGAAAAAGAAGGACAGAACCAGGCTCTTCTTAATTATTCTGATGCACCCAGAATTTGCTTCAAAATGTGCTTTTTATTTTCTCATTAACCTTTAAAGCATCTTAAAATCACTTTGGAAAATAATATTAATATTAACAATAACAATAACAACAACAACAAAGGCCACAATAAAAGCCACAACATAATAAGCTTAGTTCCTTTTCAGGAATTGAGAAGGATTTGTTCTACTGTCTAGTGCATTCCTTCAGGGGTTTTACTTCTTTGTCCTGTAATGATTTTCTGTCCTTACAGTGAAGGAAAAAATATTACCCTGTCCCAAAATTTACAAAATTGTATCACTATTACAAATTCTTGAAGAATTGTTCAACAGCCAGAAAGTGTTAGATAAAGAACATATTTCCTGTTGCACAGGAAATTTGAAAGAATTTAAAGTAATTTCTATTAATATTATATAGAACATTTTTGGATCCATTCCTACTAAACCCTTGTTAAAAAGTCCCATGGGACTGAAGTCATTCAGGATATTAATGATTTTTAATTTTACAATTACAAAAACATTTAATTTGACCTGAAAGTTCAAAATTAAATTTCCAAAATGGATTGAATAATATAGTGTTTCCCACTGAACAGAAATACAGATCTTCCAGTAAATATAGATGGAACTATAATTATATATATATTTAAATATCAGTAAGAGGAAAGAAACTCAACAAACAACAAAATTTATTCTCTGTATTAAGTTGATTTTATATTTTAACAATAAATAGAATAAAATAGAGAGTTTTATTTTCTTAAATGTGTTTCTATCATTTTCACAGAGGCAAGACACAGATGAAAGCCCTATGTTTTTATTATAGTTTGTTCTGCCAACTGTATAGAACTTCTTTTAAACAGATGCTTTATTCAGATGTTCTTGAAAATTCAAAAAGAAGACTTGAGGAAATTTAGACACACTGTTACTGCTATTAGAACACTCCTTTGTATATAATGCATCCCACTGGAAAATAGTATAATATAAAACTAATTGAAATAGTTTCATAAACCATTTCACATCCATCTCTCAAATTTTATGAGAGCGCTGTGGATCTAAAAACCACTTCAGATTCATTCACCTCTGTCAACAAATAATGAAATTTTAAGGACTGTAAGCAGTGATAAATTTAAATTTAAAGGCCTCCATTTATCTTGATAAAGAATATCAGTGCATAACTTAGTTTATGTATAACTAAATATATTCAAATTGCAAATGGTTTATAACCTAGGCATCAGACAGTCTTTAATAGTAGCATTCAACAAATTCCTAGAATTGTACCTACACCAATGCTGAAGCACCTGAGCCTTAACTTCACTTCCATGTCTCAGTGGGACTACTCCAGGAGTGAAGTTACTCCCTGTGTTAGCATCTGTTAAATGAGATCCATAATTACAGCTGGCAGTTGGAAAACTGAAGCAAAAAATGAATTAGCATTTCAAATATTTCAGTATATATACTATTCCCATGTCACCAATTACAGTCCCATCTGTACAAAACTGTACCAAAAATGCTTGTATTTTAATATCCTTCCCTTTCTTTTTTAAATACTTCACTTGCATTGGAAAATAATTTTTAAATTTGTTTTTTTACCACCACCCACCCTGCAGAATTGTCAACATTGCTATCACCAGCAACAATGCATTACCATTGTACAAATGATTTCCTAATGTTGGAGTGAATTTATTTCCACAGCAGTATGTTTTTTATTGTTTTTGTGTTGCTGACCATGTTAACCATTATAAATCCTTTTATACATAGATAAAAAAATATTATGGGTATAGTATCAGATAGAAGTGAGCAAGAAAGTAAGTTATATTAAAGGATGAGCTTTTTCTGTGAACTTGTGGGTTATGCTTTTTCCTCCCTCCTTCTTTCTACTTTCCTTCTTCTGCAGAAAAAATAATTCACTATAGTATTTATAAAACTCAAAACAATAAAATTCTCAAATAAGGCATGTGCTGTTAGAAAAGAAAGCTGGAGCAGTCTCAGGTTTTGTTTTGTTTTGGTTTTTTTTCTTTAAGAAGGAAACTTGAGGGCAAAAGCAGTCAAGAAGTATATGGCATTTAATATTTTACAGAGTATATGTCTACAGAATATACTCTGTGTTTCTGAAGAATAAATCTCTCTCTACTGAGGTACTTTTGTCTTGCCAAAAGTCCTGAGAAAATGATAGTAGTTCAATCCAAGGTAGCCTAGATAATAATTTTATTTGATGGAATGAAAAAATTATAATACTATATATTCTATTTATTTTTTAGTTTCCAGACACACACTCTAGTATTTTCAGAAATACAAAAGCCTTAGTATGAGAGAAATTTTGCAAACTGTCATAGAACATGCTCTGTCTCTGGTAAAGAGAAAACTCTGAGCTGAGAAAGAAAAAATATAAAAAAATACAATTTTACCTGTTTTAAGAAAGTCCTGAGACCATATAATTTACTGGTTCCCTATACAACTTTAACAAGAGAACAATAAACTCTCTGGACTCAGTAACAGAAGAAAAATAGAATGCAAGCTATGTAATAAGAATTGAAATAGGCACATGAAAATAAAGAATCATAGAGCATCTTTAAGAACTATTCTGTCAAATTAGAACTAAAATAATTTAATTTCATTAAAACTTATACCTTTAAGATATGTATAATTTACAAACACATGTAGGAATTGTTCTTCTAAAACTACCAGTTCTGTGAAGTTTCAGAGAAGTTTGAGAAAAATTTTATGGTCACTAATAAAGAAATAAAAGCCATACTTTGGTCTGTTTCCCAATACAAAGCTTTATTTTTCACTATTAAAATGTAATGATGTACATGAAATAGAAAGGTTTAAATTCCACAAGTGCTTGCTCCCAGGAGTCCCACTTTGAATATATCTTCCCAGACAAATAGAACTATCTACAAGTATAGTCATGTGAAGAACCAGGCATCCCCCCTACCCCCAATATTTATCAAATATATTAAAACACCAGACAAGCCCTGTTTGGTTACAGCACTTCTGTTATGACACAGTACTTTTACTTTACAGCATTGTACTTAAAAGCCTATGTCACTGTAAAGCTCCTTTCTAAACTGTTGTGGGAAAGTGTTTTAAAGTATTTCTCAAATCCCATGAACTATAAAAAAGAAAACCCAAATACTGATTGCAGGCACTACTATGAGTTATGTTGTCCAGTACAAGAAATCTATGCAATTACATCAAATAAAAATGCTTATTATGAGACTGAACATTTTCCATGTGAATAAATTTAATCACGAGTAGTCTATTCACAAGTTGGAGAAAGTGGGGATTTATATTATAAAACCTTAAATTTTTATGATAGATTTTGTAGCTGATAACCCAGCTGTTGGGGATCAATACTTATAAAAGTGTTTGCACGTTTCAACTACCACCTAAAGCTCTTATTGTATGAGGGATAAATGTGTGTGAAACCACTGGATAATCAGCATTCAAGCCCATCTGAAATATTGTGTTTCCTTGTATGAAATAGTTAAGGGGAACAGGCAAAAGTGCTGAAAGGGGTTACATGGATTCTAATGTTTCCTCCCTTTCATTCATGTCTGAAAATGTAGTTGTAAGACATGTAGCTCATCAAACAGAGCATTAAAAAAAACAACAAAAAAAACCCCAAAAATAAAGTAAGACAGGGAAACCAATAAAATGTAGTAGCTTATTCACTTGATGACACACAGGATTCTAAAGAAGGAATACTTTTAACATAGTATTCCATTAACGGAGACAATCGCTGCATCAGAAGTGACACAAAGTGAAGACAGGCAAGATGACCATTTATCTCCATGCAGGATAAACAAAAAATCAAACAAAACCAAGCCCCAAACCATTATCATGTGGAACAGAAAAGTCCTTCTTGAAACGCAAAGTCAACAGAGGGACAAGCAGGTGTTTGCATTCTCTGCAGTTTAACTCATGGGCTTCATTATGTGCTTCACAGAAAGAAAAACAGTTTCATTTGTAGATCTTGCAGGGAGACAAAGAATTTCAACAAGGAGTCCCGATAAACATCTTACACTGTTAAACATCTTCGCCAGGAGAGAGAGAAAAATCTCCCCCGCTGCAAGCAGCCGTGGACATCTTTTGTTCCCTGATAAATATTTGCTTTTGTCTTTTGTGATAAGGTCTGCTGCCTTCGCCTGGCGCACAAAAAGGGCCCGCTTGTTTCTGTACAGAAAACATTTAATTAAGATAATTTCCGATTTTCAAGCCGCCCGTGGCTGGGGAAAAGGACGGGGAAGAGAAAAGGAAGGGGAGAAAAGCCGAGTCCCGCTGGCTGCGCGGAGGGGCCATGGAGCTCTGCCCTGAGTCCGGCCGGGACCTGCCGGGGGATGCGGGCAGGGAAGGGCTGGGAAAGGATGGGAAAGGATGGGAGAGGACGGGAAAGGACGGGAAAGGACGGGAAAGGACGGGAAAGGCTGAGATCAGAGCCTTCCTGCTGTTCTCCGCTCCGTCCCACCGCGCCTGGCAGCGCCGGCGGCAGCACCGCCCTGGCCGGGAGCGCAGGGGCTGCGCCTCCTGCATCCCACCTTCGGTACCACCAAACACAGCCGGGCCAGCCCCAGCACAGGCTTCAGTTTGCTGAAGGAGAGGGGAAAAACATTGCTTTGGCTGTTGGGGGTTTGTTCGTAGGTATTTTTTTCGGTTTTGTTTTGTGGGGGTTTTTTAGGTGGGTTTTTTCTTTTTTCTTTTTTTTTTCTTTTTTCTTTTTTTTTTTTTGGTGGGGAGCTTTAGCGGGGAGGCTTTGTTGTTTTTGTTTCGTTTTTATTTCTTTTTCTCCATGGGATTAGATGGGGTTGCTCTTCCCACTAGACTTTTGTTTTAAATCCATTAAAGAGAAACGTACAATTTGGGGTTTGCGTCTGTCGCAACTCAAGGCTCACTAAAACATCAAGACCTTCTTACCAAAGTGAAGAAAAAAAGCAGCTTTAATAATTATTTCAACTATTCTGTTTTAAACAACAAGAAAAAAGCAATGCCACACACTATGGACTCTGCTGTATTAGTTCTCTAAGGACTTCACCTGTTTTTAGTACTGGGGTTGGAATACACAAATAGTTTTCCCAATGCTGTAGTAGTTTGAAACACTGAAAAGAAAATCTAGGAGACAAAATAATTATAAACTGTTTATGCAAACACAAGCAGTACAACATTACTTTTGATCTTAGTCCTTATGTGTATGTTCATTTACTGGAATTAATCCTCCTTATCATGCTGACTGTCTGCAGGACCCAATCCTGGAGTATTCTTGTGTGCCAGGTGCTAAGAACAATGTTATTAGATGAGGTTTCACTGCAAGTCTAAGGCACTCAGCAGTTACCTCCCTGCATACCTCAGGACAACACTCTCACTCATAAGACTTGAGTCTATAGGAAGTTTTATTAAGAAATATTGACAAAAAAACTTGGTCTGAAATAAAAAGAATTAGATTGCAAAATTTAAAGCCACATGATATGAGTAAGAAGAAATACAGCAAAGATATTCCACTAGGAAATATGCACAAAGTTGCAAGAAAGAATCATTCCTGCAATCCAAATATAAAACAGGAGATTAACTCCTACTGTGGACAGGACATAGTAGTGAGAGATCTTCCTTTGGTTAATTATTCAGAGCAGAAAGTGGCATTTTTTTCTTAAAACTTAGCACAATAAACTACATTTCTATAATATTTGTACTATGTTTCAGAGGGCACAATTTATTTTTGTTTTCTCCAAGACTATAAATATTTTTTTTCATGAATGAATTTGTATGACACTAAGGACAACACCATAAACAGAAGAAAAAAAAAATTGTTAATGCAAATAAATCAAAGTCATTCTATCCTACTCTGGCCATCTGTCTCCCCATAAATACACACACAGAAAACAGAATTTGCTAAAAGCAGCTATTTTAAGTCTATCACATTGTTCCAAGTAAAAAACAAGAGCAGAAAGTGCTAACAGTATCATCTTACCTGCCTTTTAAGCAAAAGTGTAAAAACACAACACACAACAAAGCCTGCAACCTGACAAAGACTCTGGATTAGCAACAGCAATTGACCCAGTGAAAAATGAATCAGACTCGTTTTTTTTTTTGAGACAGATTACTTCCCTACACATTGACACATCAAAAAATTATGATTACAGATCAACTTGATATTACTGTGCATACCATTCACTCCTATGCTCTTAGCAGGTTTTCTCATCAAAGCACTCATTCAACAAGCATTTTTTATGATCCCATAAATGATGTGCTAATAGTTTTGAACTGAGATAGGTAAATTCTCCTGCTTTGATTAGATTAATTTCATAAGCTCTCTAGGAGCTGTCAGGTGAAAGTCACATTTTTTTAGCATCTTGAACATTCTAAAACTCCAGTTTGGAACTAAAGTTAATTTTCTTAACAGCACCACAAATTTGACAGGATTGTTTCAAGGTAACCATACTCTTATTAGTATGTGTAAGATCAGTGCCTAAAAGACAATACTTTAAAAGTAGCATAATCAAAATCTTTGGTGTGTCTGTTTTGTGTATTTGTGAACAGTGGAATGTAATGAGGGATATATTTACATTTTTTTTTTAGGGAAAGAATTCTCGAATAAATGATAATTACAGTACCACAAACAGAATAATGTCTTTTCACAGTTTGTGTGAATTTGATGAAAAAGAAAGCCATAAACAAGACCAAAGAGTGTAAGGGGATTAATCCAAGATTATCTTAATTGATCCTCTTCATAAATACAGTGAAACCACATCCACCTAAGAGAATTCAAGAGGATAATAAGCAAGCAGGAATTACCCAACTTCAACATCAGCACTGGGCTGACAATATCAAACAACCATGCAGAATACTGGACACAAATTAAATTAAGATAAAGATGAAAAGCTTTTGTCACTTACAGAAGGGCCAGCAAGAGACCTACCTGTGTATCAGCTTTTGTTTATGTAGGCAGAACAGATAAAGACAGCTGTAAACTTGAGACTACTTCAGTATGCCAGGGATATGCTTGGCATATACTTATACTCCAAAAGAGTGAGATAAATCCTTTTCCAAAGGCAATCTGGGTTATTTTTCTACCTACAAAGTCTGGGGCCAGAAGAAAGTCATTTTTATTTATCAAACAAAATGTGGTAGGACTATTTGTAAGTGGTTCAAACATATTTAAGATACACTGAAGTGTACTTAGTAGCTACTTCAATATCTGGCCACTGTTTAAATAACACATGACTAAAAATGTTAGTTGTTAATAATCAGAGAAAGCTTGAAACTTAAGGAGCTATGGATCATAACTTAACCTTGTCTTTATTAACTCAGTAGGAAAAGGAAGGAAACAAAGGCAAATACCTAACAAGCAACATGCTGCCACTGGCAGTTCAAGCATGTTTTATACAGAACATGAAAAAATAACTGTTTTCTAAAAAAATTTTTGTTTCTACATCAAAGTCATTAGCATCATATTTTTTGTGTTGCATATTTATGTTATGGAGGGGTTTGGGGTGTTTGGTTTTAACATAAATCATCTTTCACATAAAATTTTTTTAACAATCCAAGTTTATGTTTTAAATCTGGAGCAGGGAAGTCTTAGACTCAGTGGAAGGGGATCAGGTTAGGGAACATTTAATGGAACTAAAGTAGCCATAAACAAATCCCTGAGACCTGATGGGACCTACCCATGAGTGCTGAGGGAGTGAGCTGATGTCCCTGCAAGGCCACTCTCAGTAATCTCTGAAAGTTGCTTGTGACTTGACAGGTTCCAGAGGACTGGAACAAAATGAATATCATCCCCATCTTGCAATAGGGACAAAAGAAGGATCCAGGGACCTCCTGCTCAACCTCACCTCAGGCCCTGGGACAAATCCACCAGAAAAACATTCTAGATGTATTGCAGACAAGGAAATGATAGACATAATAAGCATAGGAAAAGGGAAAGTCATCCTGGACCAACCTGAGAGCTGTCTATGATGAAACAAGCTGTGAATGTACATCTTGCTTTTCCACAGCCTCTCATGACATCCCCATGCAGAAAGGAATGGAATATGGACTAGGTAAGTGGACAGTGAGGGGGTCTGAAAGAACTCCCAAACTCCAGGGGTTGTGATCAGCACAAAGTCCATCTGGAGGACAGTCCCCAGTGTCTACCCCTGGAGTTAGTCTCAAGGATAATAATTTTAAATTCTCTTCTTCAATGACATAGGTGATGAGACAGAGCACACAGCCAGGCAGTCTGCTGATGATTCAAAACTGGCAGAAGAGGCTGATAAGGGCCAAGGAGTTGTGCCCTTCAGAGGGGAGCAGAGAAATGGGCCAACAGGAACCTCATGAAGTTCAATGATGGAAAACACAAATTCCAGAACCTGAGGAGGAACAGTGAAGCCTGACCAGTTTGAAGGGAGCTCTGCAGGAAAGAACCTTGTGACCTGATGGACACCAAACCCATCATAGACCAGCAATGTGCCTTTGCCACATGCTGACTTCCTGGGTTGTACTAGGATAAGCATTGCTACCAGAACTGTTTCTATTCAATTATCCAGGCTGGAGGGAAAAGAAAATAAATCAAAACAAATTTGAAGTTAGATAAGTGTGTATATATCCACTATATATCAGAGAAAGCTATAAAGTGAAGACAGATGTGTATAATCCATAAAAAGAAATAAAAAGTGAGGCTAAGGGAGCTGGGACTCTTCAGCCCACAGGACAGAAGGCTCAGGAGAGAACAGATTGCTGTCTACAACTGCCTGACCAGAGGATACAGACAATACAGGGCCAGACCCTTCTTGCAGCTTCAAAGTGGAACTACAAAAATCATAAGTCAAAACATGGGAAATTCTGATTATATGTGTATACAACAACTTGTATATTTTTGCTTGTTATTTTACCACGAGAGTGGTCAAACACTGATACAGGGTGTCCAGACAGGCTGTGGAATCTCCTCATGAAGGAATTGAGTGGAGGAATTCAAGACACAACTGGACACAGCTCTGAGCAACCAGATCTAATTAGACATGTTTTTGAAGGTCCCTTCCAGTCTCTTTTTTACTGTGATGCTGTGCTCACAATGACTGCAGAAAGACTATTTCTTAGGCAACTCTCCAAGCATAAGTACATGGAGTATGGGAGCTTGTAGCTGCTTTGCTCTTGATGAAAGCTAAAAGAATAAAAGAATGAATGTCACAAAAGACAACAAAGATCTCCTCTTTCAAACTGCTTACCCTGCAGAACTATCAGCAAAAAGTTAACTTAGTTATCAAGGACTGTTTTGGAAAATTTCCATAACTGATGCTTGCTTTACATTTGCTTTATTAAGTACATAACAAATACACAAATATGAAAGCAAGATTTTCAGTCCAGAAGTCACATGTTGTTTATACCTTTCACTGTTACTGTTAACACTGTTTTTTTTCCTTCACAAACACACATAACCAAGTGTTATCTAGCTCCTGGTGAAGTTTCTTGGGTGTATTACAAGATACATCAGTATTATTAAGAGAACTTACACCAACAAAATTAACCAAACCAAACCAAACTGAACATCCAAAAAGTTATTAATGCTAGAAACGAATCCTGAAAATATTTATCAAAGATGCATTGGGGAGAGGCAGAACATGAAGCTGGTTGTTGCAATGTCATTCTAAGATTTGTTGAATAATTAGAAAAACCCCTGCAAGTACAACCCCGTGCTGGACACCCTCACTGATGGCAGAACCCCAAGGGTGAGGGTATGTGCTTGGCAGATATTTGAAATCAGCTCAGCCTGGCCATGGCTCTGTCCATAAGTACAGTGTCAATGCAAGCAAAGCCTTCCTCACTTCAGCCTTGGGACACCACAGAATCACACAAACAATTAGGCTGGAAAAACCTCTGAGATCATCAAGTCCAACCTGTGACTGAACACCACCACATCAATCAGACCATGTCCTTTAGTGCCACATCCCATCTTTTCTTAAATACCTCCAGGGACAGTGACTCCACCATCTCCCTGGGAAGTACATTCCAGTATTTAATTACCCTTTCTGTGAAGAAAATCTTCTTAATGTCCAACCTGAACGGCCCCAGGCACAGCTCAAGACTGTCCTTTCCTTCTGTCAATATAAAGAGAGCTCCCCATCTCCCAGGAATGCCAGGAAGCCTGTACAACACCATGCTGGGTGGGCAAGAAACTGGCAGTGGAGCTTCCTTTGCACTTTAACCAATTCTGTAGTACAGACATGCCCTGCAATCTCAGGAGTTAGATCTCAAATCATCATCTGCCTCTGGCATGTTCATGCTGGGACCTCCTCCCCTCAGACCAGACCTGGGATCGCTGGCTCCATAAACACCACAACTGATTCCACTCAGGTCCAGGTTTTCTCCCACTGGGGCTGATAACAGAGCAGTCAGTTATGAGAACAAACCCCTCTGAGTGCTATGAAGTTTATTCACAGGGGAAAATATTACAGCAAACAGTCTGAAATAGATTCACATGCTTCCCTATTTTTCCTTGAACTTCACCACATTCACTCCTTGAATCCTCTTTAAGACCACTAGTCTGTTCCAGGTCCTTTTCCTAGATAAACAGTGGCATTGAACAATCCCCATACAAAAGGGATTTTTAACTGTTTACTGATCCTTCATGCTCCAGATGCCAAGAGGACAGAAGTGTTATGCCCCTTTACACTGGATTCTAGGTGCTATATGAAATGTTACTTCGGTTTACTCAAAAAAAGTTAAGGGCCAAACTCATATAAAAAAAAAATTAAAAATAAACCAGCTGTAAAATGAAACATTTTTGGTAGAAATAACCCCTGAAAGGAAATTAAACTACAGACATCCAAAGGAGTTTTCATAGTACACTCTTACTGGCATAAATGGAAACAGCACTTCCTGGCACTGTGCTTGATGACATACAAATTTATTAGAAAAGATTTTGCTGCCCTGAAGACTTCATATATTTTTTAGCTACTCGAGAAACCTCTAAATCAGTGGTTTAATTCACTGGCTAGTGTTTAGAGAGTTCCTACGAGCTATAGGAGTTAATTTTCTTCAGGGCATGAGTTTTAGGTTACATTTTTTGTTTGAGAGAAATAAATTCCAAATGTCATCCATGTGCTTTTCCTCTGCCTAGCAATCCCTTGCAGGCATCATTCTGAACATCTTTTACTAGGGAGTTAAAATGGGCATCTTCATTCTTTCCTATTGGGCTTTTCTTCCAAAAGATTAATTTCCAACCTTTCTTGTTTGCTTTATACTGGGCTTGTATTCCCAGGCTACTTCTTTAGGAAATTGCATGTTTCAGACTATCTTTAATATCTAAGAAGCTTCTTCGAAAGGGCCAGCTTGTCCTGAAACAAGATTCAAGATAAATTGGGCAGCCAGAAGCTTCATATACAAGCACCCAAAGGAGAAGGTCAGATATTTTATTCTTAAAAATCAACTGAAGGCATCTATTCTCTGTGGATGTTCAATAATATGTTAATTTTTTGTTAATTTTTTTTAATGAATTTTGATTATTTTTATTAAATGAATTTTTCTCTTTTAATCCTTTTCACCCTAAGCTTCTAATCAGACCTTTACTTGTACTGCGAATTTATGCAGTAAGTGATGTGGATAAGCCAGTTGAAATCACTTAGGGAACTAATTTTGCCATTCCTTATCTGTGTTATCCTTTCTCTTCTATCTTTTGCCTATCCTTTCATTCAGATGTAAGTTAAAGAAATAGCTGAAGGTTTTGAGATTTGTTTCCTCAGTTTTGCCCTGACTGGTGGTCTGGTTACACTGGAGAGATCAGAGAGGCAGTGTCAGAGTTCACCATGGTGTGCTCAGGCCATAAAGGGGAATATGAAAAATGCCAGCATCTCTGAAGTATTCAGGGACCCACTGAAACTTAAAAGAGACCAACCGAGGCCCTCCAAGACCTACTGAAATGTTAAATTAAAAGTCTAGAGCACTTTCATGAAGTACACAGCAGACCCTCTTGGAAATCCATGGACTACTTTTCCTTCAATAAATTTGAAATGGATCTGAAACAATGACCTGTAGTTTTCATGGATATTACTGCTTGCCAGTTGCTCAAGCTTCAGGGTATTGAAGCCTTGCTATTTTATACCAATGTTGTAATTATCACCATACCAAACTGAAAACATACACTCAGTGAGTGCTATAAATAACTACAATTAATTATGTGCTATAAATAATAATTTCTTAATTCTGAAGAAAAAAATTCTGATTTTTAGTTCAGAATAACTTTAATAAATACAAATTTCTCTTTCTAAGAGCAGCCTTAATTTTACGTACTTGTAGTTGTCAGCTCCTTAAACAGAACAGCAGTTCAGGGTCTCTTTCCATGTATAATTATCTCTCAAATCATACAAACCCAATTAACCTTCTCTGTGTTTGGTTTGCATTTGAGCCAAACCCAGAAGCACAGTCACCAAGAACCCAGGAAAGGTACAGTCAACCTGCTTTTGGTTTGGGACTTCTATGCCAAAATTCAAATTTGCCCAAAGCAGGTCATGATTGAAGCAGGAAATATCCTGCTCAGTCCTAAGTTGTTTCTGTAATGTGGAAGGAATCCAAACCCTTCAGTGGCAGAGGCCTAGAGCTCTCTGCTTCAGTTTTTACATGCTCAGTTATTCTGAACACTTGATACCTGGGCAGATCTAAGAAATTTTTATAGAACTATAAAAGGCACCTTCCCCTCTGCCCTGTTTCATTAAAAGAAAGGCAGAATATACTTTCTGGAACAGGCTGCCAGAATATTAGCACAAAGATGGGTTTTCGCTAAATTTCTGAATCCTTCTAGTGGAAAGGGAAACAAGGGAGCAAAGATGGATCATTTTAACTTAAAAAAAAACTTTCAGTTTTCCAGAAATAGACTGAAAGTAAGATTTTAGTATGGAAAAGGCTAGATGCCACTCAGAGACAAAACTTGCCAGCCTGAAGGCAAAGTCATTGTAAACCTGGACAGGACAGAACAAAAGTCCTAAGGAAGCATATACAGAATATTTTGAAACATTAGATACATAAAAAGTAGAAATGTATACAACAGAAAATCCATAATACAAGGTACAAGAATAGTGGTGAGTTCAATGAGAGCTGGTAAGTCTCCTTTGGCAGCAAGTTCATAGTTATAAGCATGGAAGATGTGCTTTAACTTTATATTATTTTTTAAAATTGTTCTTTGTTCTTTGGGGTATATATTGACTTAAAGCACAAAAGTTCCAAGCAAAGAAATTAGAACTGCACTCCCTCCATCCAAGTCATCAGCTTCACAATAATTGAGTAATAATCACACACTAATTAATGCAGCTACCCCTTACCATTCAAGCTGTAGACTTAATGTTTAAATTTGTTTTTTTCTGGATATGCAGTGTAAAATCCCTAAAGACCTAGAAAAGGAAGGCAATAAATGGCAGTTAGAAAAGCATGTGTTTTTTTGCTAAGCTTGACTGCAGATCTGTTAATTTTGTGTGATTTCTGATTTGAGATCTACCTGAACACATCAGTGGGAGGCTATTTAAATGAGGCTGGAATTGACATCTGAATTTTCAACACTATTGCACTCATAAAGGGTAACCTGGAAGCATTAAAACATCAAGTCACATGGCAAATGTTGTGTCCACATTTATCTTCAGGTTCTTGGGCTGAATTTACCCTGACAATGTTTAGGAATGAGGTTTTCCCATGTAGCTTCAATGTCCCCCTTTTTGAGAAGGCACTGATAATACTCCCTTGCACTTATTCACTTCTTTTAGCACAGATAGTTCTAATGCTACTAGTGAACAATTTATTTGAATGTTAAACTATCCCATATCTACTTACTCAGTTAACACACTGCTCATATTTATTTTTGTAAACTTACATATTAAAGTAGGTGAGATGTGCTACACCAATGCTAAGAGCAGTTTTGAATCTGTTGCTTTTTTCCTGATCTTTCTCCTCAGTGCAAAAAAAAGATAGTTTTGAACATCCATGTTCAGGTGTCACCTGGTTTAATATTGAAAAATTCCCTAACTTACCACTTTACACTGAGCAGAACAACACTTTCATTATCACTTGAAATAATGATTGAAGTTGTCTACACTGCCGATTCTGATTTTAAAATCTCTTTAGTTACAAGATAAATACATTGGCCTGCAATCTTATAACGTATCAGAACATTTCTTTTATCCAAATAGTCTGAGCTAAAGAGTCTTGCAGAATACAGAGGGATCAGACTCCAAAAGAAGCTACAATATAATTGTTTTCCCTCATACACCTTCAAAACCTTCATGTTTTGGGAAATGCTTAGCAGGAATTCCAGAACTTGGGGCATCTAAGATGCTAAAGAGGGAGAAAAAGCTAAAGTAAGAGAAATAGTTATAGTTTGGGTTGAAATCATTGTAGTAACCCAATGTTTCTTTGTTTTTATTTCTAAACTGGGGGTATATTTCAAATAATATATATGAGATGTTAAACAGTAATTGAGACTCTTAATACTGTATAATTAAAGCAATAACTGTAGCAGTTAATATTTCAAAATATTCTCTTTCTTAAATCAGCATTTTACTTGTGATGTTCAGCAGATGTTATCCCCCCTAAACAGCAAGGTATGTACAACCAATAACTGAAGTCAAATAAATGGACGGAAAATTAATCAAAAATAACTATAATTTCTATTACAGCTTTAATTCTTCCTATGTAGCTATAATACTTGTAGATGATTAGCTACACGGACAAGGAATGCACACACACCAACACACACACCCCCCAGTGCCAGAATCCATAAGAAATTATTGCAGCATGATCACAATCCACGTCCCTGTGGAGTGCTATCACTATGTATAATGGAGACTGCAGACACGAAATATCAGCAAAGATCAACCATGTAAATCTTTCTGCAAGCACTGGAATTACACAGCTAATTAAACTGGTTCATGTAAGAAACAGGTAAGTCCATAAACACAAGAAAGGCAAGTAATTCAGTAGTTAATTCGCATAACAAAAACAAGTCCATAAAGTTGTTTCCAGTTCAGCGCTGCCCTTAAGAAGTGTGGTGTCCTCAAGAGGGAGCCTGTAGAGGCAGTAAGGGTCATCAGCTCAGCATCAGACAGAGCATGTCATGGGCAGGGATAGCTGGCTGCTCCCAAGGAGAAACAGGCTAAAGCTTTGTGGAAGGGACAGGAGGGGTCCTCTTGTCACTGCTTGGGTCTCTCTCTACCAACTTCTGCGTCCCTACCATTCCTGGATATATTAAAAAGAAATCAAGATCCACTGCAAGAAACCCACAGCAAAGGTTCCAAAACAAGCTATTAATTTCTCACCTCTATATTATTGCTTTAGAGAATTCAAAATATACACGCCTTGTAAGAGACACATGACTAAAAATCCAGTTTTGAATTTCCAAGTGTCAGCTCTCCAAAGAGTCACTTGATAAGAAGATGGAGCTTTTTGGTTTATTTATTCAACTGAATTAATTTATTATTCCTCCTGCACATTTTACTTAAGTAATCACACTTTAAAGATTTATTCTACCATCCCCTCCCAAAGTAAAGTCAAAAGTAATTTAATTTTCATGTTGGTTTCAGTACTGGAACTAGCACAACTCCTGGAATTGCTTGCTCCTTATTACAGGCTTTGCCTTTCTTCAAAGACAACTTTGTTAATATTATTGAAATAAGAACCTCAGGAGTAATTTTTCTGAGCAAGCAAAAGTTTAAAACAGTTTTGAGAGAGTGTGAGGGTACTTACTGGGAGAAGAGTGGCAAGTACAGATAAAAGAAACAAAAGGCTCAGCTAGAAGAGCTGCAGAGTGTTTTACTGAAGGTCTGAATGTCAACTAGGCTCAAACAGAATAAAGAATTGTAATGCTTGGGTAGAACTAGATTTTGTCAGGTTGTTCTCATGTTGAGCTTGGAGAGTAGGAACAGGAAGATGGACAGAGATGTAGGCAGTCTGCCATACACACAACTTCCAGTTTCCCACTAATGGTTCATACACCATACTCACACCAAAATATAAACTCTTTGAGTTCAGCCCCATTTTCACAAAAAAAAAAAAAATAAAAAAAAATTAAAAAAGGGTTCCTTACAACCAGCTGCTTTAGTTTTCCACATCTCTTCCCCGCTGACAGCTAAGCCAGCTGTCCAGTGGAGGCTGTCCAATACTTGCATAAAGCAGAGGAAGGAAAGGAAACAAAAATGCCACGTCTATGCTCCACTTGGAAAGTTTCACTGCTGTCTTGGGCACTGTCTTTTGTGAGAGCCAGCTCAGGTTTTATAAGTGATCCCTGCCAGCCATCCTGCTCTTCCCTATCAGTCTCGGAAGAACAGATGGAGCAAAATCAGGTCTTCTGCAGGGGTTTTAGTGACAAGTTACTGTATTTCCAGTTAAAAAAGCAAAAACACAAATGTCAAAGAGAAGTCTAATGAAATGTGCTTGTTCATAAATGCATGCTGAAGTGAACAGGAGAAAGAAATTTGCCGGTGGCAAAAGAAGATATACAAATAATATTTAAATACAGACTCTCAGTGTACTGTGAAATAGCACCTATATTTCAAAAAAAGACAGGAAAAAATTAACACTGCAATTGCTTGAAAGCCCATTTTACTGGACATATGTAAGTTGGGGTTTTTCCTGCCAATTATTCAAATATCATTTTCAAATGCCCTAGTTGCAACTTTGGAAAGCATAATCCAAGAGATGCAAGATATCTACTGGACTGCAGAAAGGACTGCAAGAGACTACAAAAATTTTATTCAGGAATAGAGCACAAATCTTTATTAATATTTACAACTGAGAAACTATTTTGGGAGCTGAAGTATGGATTCTCAGTTCCATTAACTTGAGTAACTTACTGAGGGACACATCTACTTGCAAAATGAAAAAAAAATATATAGCTGAATAGAAACTTCTTTCACAAATAAAAAAATACAATCAATTTCAGGAAACTTGTAACTTGTAGGTCATCTCTGTAAAGAATATTCTAAGCCATTTAAAGATACTTGTGTCGGAATTTTTAAGTCATCTGTACCTAAGGCTCGGACACAGAGAGGTCCCTCAAATTGCCAGTGTCTTGATTTACTTGAAATAAACCATATTTGTTTTCAAAGTAAGAGGTTTTCAAAATATTTTGCTTAAGGTAATAGAACAAACAGAGAACCTGTTACAGATCTCAAAGACATTGCCCTGGGGCTACTTTATTCCACAGCCATCTAATATAAGGACTTCTAAACTCCTAAGCACCTGGAACTGGCTGCCATCACAGAAAACATATTGAGCAGATGGCCTGCAACCTGTTTCAGATTGCAATCTCCATGGCCCTAAAACATTAATTTCAGTAAAATATGTAGTGAAACCTCACCAAAACGTGTGATATTTGTAAAGCAGGATCTCATTTTGAAACCCTCTTGAATCAACATAAGTTTAATTTGCATTTCATTGTGCTAACCTAGTATATGCCACATATGTAACCCTAACCTATATCAGAACATCATATGCACCTGCTGACAGAGAAGAAACACATATTTAAAAGAAATAAATAAAAAGAGCAGAATAAAAAAGGGTGGGGCTGGTAGTTTATGAAAAATAAGCTCTCTGATCATAAATGAACATTCAGTACACAGAACTAGACTGAACATACTCTAAAGTAATAACCTCAAAAGTGTCCCCACTGATGTGGACATCAGGTCCTCAGCACAAAATATTTTGCTTTTCAAATTTGCTTCTATTGCACTCTATTTGCTAATGTAAACAAGCAAACTGACACATCCAATTTTAACTATTATTTATTCTGAAGAGCCACATTTAAAACTTTAGGATCTTGATAAACTTTCAGATTAGTGCAGCTGTTCCCATAAAGATGAAATGCAAGTGTACTGCCAAATCTTTAGTTTGGTTTCAGACGTATGAAGCAAACATAAGAGGTTTAAACAAGTGGACATTTATTAAAGTTTACTCAAGGGTGATTTGGACTGAACCATCACTAGGATCCAGTGGTACTTCTTGGTGTAAGCAGCCATCATCTTTCTGGCATAGTCCACTGAAACCTCAGCCACAAAAAATATGAACAAAAATCCTGGGGCCATCAGCTGTGTAAATCAAACTGAAGTGAGGTTTTTGAAATTAATATTCAGTGGTTTTCTAGCTTTTTACAAACACATTTTTGAAAGTGTTTCTTTTCTGATGGCCAGTATTGCAGCTTTTACTATACATAAGACATTAGTAAAGATATCTGTATGCCAAACATCTGGAACAAACAGGATTTCAGCCAGGAAGGAACAACTCACTGCATGAAGGTGCTCTGGACTCCCCACAGGGCAGCTGGTCCACACAGAGCTCTGGCTGCCAAACTGTGTCCTTTAAAAAAGTTACACAGCAAAGGAGTCTTATTTGACTCCTGCACTCCCCAAATATTTATCCATTCTTCTTAATCCTCATCCTGCAGTCAACATCTCTTTGGCAAGATGCAAGGCCAAAGATGTCAGCCCTCAGCTGTCTCTGGGAGGCCCACACGAGGTGCAGCCACTTTATCTTTTTGTGTCCTCATAAAATCCCCTCTGACTTTTGGGTTGGCAACCAACCCATACCCTTTGTAAGCATTTCCACACATTGGAAGCAACAATCTGCACAAATTCCCTCCACTGTGGTCTTTCTCTTCTGAAAAGACATTGGTGATTCAGGGATCAGCAGGTGTTGCTCTGGAGAAGAGCCACCAATGACCAAAGGCAGTTCTGAAGAAATGTACCTGTGAGGCCTACAAAAAAAGGATGTTCAGGAACAAGAGAGAGACCTGTTGGGAGATCAGGGAAGTTACACTAGGATTGATTTAGAAGAAAAGAAATCCATATCAAAGGAACAAAGTTTCTGATTCTACGGTGAGGTTAGTCAACTGCGCTGATTTTATCTGTATTTCAGATTTAGCTCCCCTCACATTTCTGATTATTGGCAGTTTGTGTATATTTTCTATTACAATAGACTTTTCATGCAGTTCTCCAAAGCTATCAAACTTTTATGGTACACCAGCAAAGTAAAATTTGCTTTTATAACATGTGTATGGGTGTGCCTATCTCCTCTACTGTGTTGGTGTTATGACAAATCAAACACACATAGGCTCAGAAAAGAGACCTGTTCTATGAAGTACATTTCCTTAGTTTTAAAACAGTAACTTTGTGTTATCCTTAGATGTGAGGACAGATTACTACACAAGTTACTTCAAGTGTTGTCAATTATTCCATGGCAGCACAGCCCAGCTACAAATGTGAACAGCACGTAGTCAAATGACGCAGAAACTTTAGATTGTAAGAATAGATATGCTCGACTCTTCTATTAAATGTTGCTGTCATAAATGAAGTCACTAGTCAGGATGTTCTGCAGAGTTAGGACCATGTAACCAGACTACTTATTATTTTATGATCAACTGTAAGGAGAAGCAATGATGAGTTTTAACAAGCAAAACCTTTATCTGTGCCCTTGGTATGCTTTTAAATTTTCTCCTGATGCCTCCTTCCAGTTACCTTTCAAATTTCTAGAGTTATATCAAAGTCTGCCTTTCCAACATACAGCTAACTCAGCCTATGAGCATTCTTAGGAGACATTTTAGCTGAGCAGCTTGAATATTTATCATTGAGCTGTACTGTCCATGCTTAGTAGTCTACAATACACTAAAACAAAAGTCAGTCTCATCATGAACTGTTGCAGAATTCCCTGTCAAAATTGTTTCATCTCTTCCCTGTTTTAACTGCTGAAATTTTCAAAAAGCATGTTAAAAAAAACCCCCACAAAGTATTTGTTAAAATATTGTCTTTTTCTCCCTTGTCTCCGAATCAGAGATGATATAATTATCATCCAATTTCTTCCTTAAAGCCAAACCAAAACAATCAAAAACATCTAAATCAAATAACCCAATAAAGCTACAAAACGTCACTTTCTAAAGCAGAAAACACTTCTGTTTCTGAGCTTCACAAAAGTTACAACCTCTCAAATACTGTATTTCAAGGAAAAACTGGAAAATTCATCAAATTTCACTACATGTATTTACCTCTATTGCATTCACAACTACAGTGTGTCATTTAGGAAGTGTGTTAGAGGCGCGTTATCTTAAGTTCCACAGCATGATTTTATTTTGAAAATTTTAAAGATACCTCTAACAAAGAGGGGAAAAGGAGTAGCTTTGCTTACTTTGTCACTTACACTGACCTATTTAAAAAGAGCTTTCACAGTAATTTAAAAGTAATCAATCATTTACAGACAAGCCAACCTTTCTATTTACCAATGCCAGACAAGGATTGCTTTTTTAATTTCATAAGGATTCGTTACCTGGTAGATGAAAAACAAAACATAAAGCTAAAGTGTATGGAAAAAAAAATTAAAACTGAGGGTTTATTTTATTGAATTTAACATGTTAAATTTGTTTATTAATATATATTTAATATATATATATTATATATTTTAATATATAATTATATTTATTTTATATATTATATAAAATATGTATATATAGATATATTACATATACATATATGTATATATGCACACATATATATTACATATACACATATATAGCATATACATATATATACATATATACTATGTATATATATACACTTATATACACGCATTATATATATATACACACATAGAGAGCAGATTTGCAACCTTGAAAACTTACTGGTCCTCAGCAGTGAAAAATACATTTGTGCATGCCTCAAAAAGACAACTTTGTATTAACTAATGCCATCTCTTTCAATTGTTCATCTCTCTGACCTGCTTTGCTCCAATGAGTCATCATTTTAATCCTTCAAGTGTTTCTGATGCACTTACACCATTGCACATTGATACCATCTGCTTTTCAGCTCAAGAACTGCTACAAGAAATCACACCCACCGGCCCAGTAACTGAGATATTTTACAAGAGGCTGCTGGTCATGCTCTTTCTAAAATACCTTGTGCTGATCATTGTGTTCCTCCCCTTGAGAATGGTCCAGGTCAGAGCAGGGGGTCTGAAGGTTTGGCCCCTGCACTGCAGGGACAAGAGGGAGACTGTCCCATTCGTGCTCCCTGCATTGTGGCCAAGCAGAGCCAGCACATGCTGGGGCCACCTTTGGCTACCACTGAGGCTGCTGAAGGCATTTTTGGGCCACCTTTGGCTACCACTGAGGCTGCTGAAGGCATTTTTGGGCTGTTCCACAGCACCGCAGGCCTGATGCCCGTCCCAGGGCCGAGGATGCCTCACCATGCCTGGAACCCCCTGAGGGAGCACAGCTCAGGGCTATGGAGGCCCGTGCTGGGCCTGGCCCCAGGGAGCTCCTCCAGACCAGCAGGAACCAGCCTGAGCTCCAAGACACCTCTCGCTGTCCCCAGGACCCAGAGGGAACTATCCAAGCTCCGGGTGATGAGCACCCATGTCACACTGCTCCAGGGCAGGGCATGGCAGTCTTCATCACCCTTGTGAGAAGCAGAGGAGCGGACACTGATCTCTTCACTCTCATGATCTGTGATGGGACTCAAGGAAATGGCAGGAAATCATGTCAGTAGAGTTTTAGGTTGGGTATCAGGGAAATGTTCTTGCTCCAGAGGGTGTCTGGGCACTGGAACAGGCTCCCCAGGGCAGTGGTCACTGCACCAAACCTGACTGAGTTCAAGAAGCATTTAGACAGCTTTAGACTCTCAGGCAAATGATGGGATTCTTGGGGTGTCCTGTACAGGGCCAGGAGCTGGACTCAGTGGTCCTGATGGATCCCTTTCAACTCTATTTTATTATTCTGAGGCCCATTAGCCTCACATACCTGGAGACTTTCCTGCTGCCCCTCAACAGAGCAGCCTCCTCATCCTCCATACCCACAACTCCCTCATGGCACAAACCAGTAGCCCTGGTGAAGTTACAGCCCTGCTGCTGCTGGAAACTGCACAACCACATGCAACAATTCTGCCCCTCCAGCAGCCAGAGACCTAGAGCCCATCATGGATGCCAGGTAGCCAGGACCAGGGAGTCATTGCCAACAGCAGGTGCCACACGGCTTCCTGTCACTGTGCTGGCACAACCCTCAGCTGGCCACACTCACTGCTTGGCCATTTGGTAGTACCCAGCACAACTGCAACCCCTATAACTCACACCAGACAACTGCTTTAGTGAAGAACTTCAAGAGAAAATTATAACTAAAAATAAGAGGCCACCTTCATTTCAAGAAAGGTGAACGACAGTTCAAAAAGTTCCCAAGAATACCTACTTACATCAAGTTACCTCAGCTCTTCTTCAGATCTGTTTCTACTTTAAGATACAATTTAACATCTTGAGAAATTAGGTTATTTTGGGGTGGGGTTTTTTATTATTTGTTGTTGTTGTTGTTGTGGGTTTTTTTGGTGTTTTTTTGGTTTGGTTTCTTTTCTTTTTTTCCCAATAAAAAAGTTACTCCTTTCAAATAGAAGCTTTTAAACACAGAGTAATCCGAAAAATATGAAAGTCTTTCTCTTTGACTTAGCACCAGGGAATAGTTTTCTTACATCTGGAAAGGGAAACAATCACTTCTGCCCCCAGTACAAGAGTGTCATGCTGGTAACATTGATCCATTTCAAGAAGATAGGGGATCTCTCTTCCTCCTCTGTAGCCAGCCCAGGAAGTAGATTCAGGTTCAAGCCCTTTTTTCTTGAAATAAGTAATTTCTTGATGCACTCTTTAAAAGCAGCAACATTTGAAATGGGCATAATCAAGGTTATCCCTGGAAAAAGGGTTGGGCTGCTAATGAATATTCCAAACCAGCATGATATCAGCTCTCCAGAGATAGCAGAGAAGGAGTACCACCCTGAACAGGGCTCGGCAGCTGTGAGGGAAATTTAATCTGAAGTTAAACAAGATGGAAGGCATTTCATAATGTACTTGAGATGAATATTTTATTAATCACACAACTACAGGAAATAATTAACCCCATAGATAACATTTTATAGTAATAATAATAAACATCATTAGAGAAAGAGCATTATCACAATGCAATCCCTCAAGTATACTCTGTTCACCCTATGAAACTAGATAAAATCTAAAAGAAAGAGCATGTACAGCCTTGGCACATGAAGCAGAAAAATGCAAATGTTCAATCACAAAAGTAGAGGGAAGAAACAAGTAAATTACCATTGGCAAGGACACAATATGATATTTAGGAGTCTGATTTCTCCTCCCAGACTCTGTGAGCCTCTGGGTATGTCTCTTCTCTCTGATAACCAATTTATATATATACAAATTAAACAAGAGAGTAGGGTTCTCTTGGCAGAGTAAGAGAGTTTATGCTGCAGGCAACATTTTTTAAAAAGGCTTGGCACTAAGAGTGGACATGACTCTGCCAAACATGAGCTCCCAATGCACTGTCAGAGCTGAGGGGAAAAATCCATTCCCAGAGGCCTCTTTGGAAGAAGCCTGAAAAGGACTGAAGAACTTGGATTACCTCTATACTTGGCTCTCAAGTGTCTGGTGTTGGAAGGCTGCATAAGTGTCTGATGTGCACAATTCAAGGAACTCACTAAAGAGCCTCATAAGTAAAGGATCAGAAGAAACACTTTAACACAGTTCCATTTGTCCTCAAAAACTATGTCTGAATGGATCACTGTCTACATCAATTTTGACAGGAGGTTTTTATAGGTAAAAGACAAGATGACAAAAAAGTCCCAGAAGTCAAGCTCAGATTATATAGATATATGATTTTATATATATATATATGTATGATTATATGATCCAGGTACACAGGGTACCTGTTGAACCACAGCAGTACTTCACCACTGGAGCACCTTCCCAAGGATGATGACTTGTTCTCTGTCCTTTACCCTTTTAAATCAAGATTGGATTTTGCATTCTGAAAATCGTACTTCAAATAGGAATGCATTTAGATTACATACACACTGTTAACCTGAATGATGTTAACCTTACTTTTCTGGTTCTGCTTTTTCTTTTTAATCTACAAGCATCCACTACACATAATGATATTTATGTATGATATCACATTCTTAGGCTTATGCAATTCAATAGGCTTTGTAAAACAGTCTTAAAACCTTAATGAGAAGTCACAGTTGAAAAGCACTGCTCATGGGAATACTGGCTCCTTAATATGATGTGTTTTTCATATTGGTGAGTTGAATATTAAAGATAATTTTTCCTTCTTATGTTTTAAATTAATGGAATGGTAAAGAATAGCATACATTACAGCATACCAAACATGGGAAACACTGCACAGTTGAGACTCAAATATAAAGATGTGGAAAAGGGGTGAATGAGAAGATTTAAGGGTGACCAAATAAAAGAGGAAAAACTCTGTGTAAGAGCAGCTACCACCAAGGTAAAGCTTCACAAACCCAGCTGCAGATTTTCTCCTCATCTAAAACTTCCCTGTCAGGTCACTGTTTATACTCTGCAGCTGCTGCCTCCTTGCCACCCAAGGCCTTTCCCAGCTGTTCCCCACTTCTCATCCCAACTCTCCAGCATCTACATGCTCCAGCTGCTAGATTATTCAAATGGATGCTATGGGCCAAACAGTCTATAATCAATTAGTTAACTCAAATAACTTCTTAATTTACAGGGAGAGAGAGGATCATCCAACATGTTGCTTTTAGACACAGCACTCAGATTACTTTACGCTATTCAGGTTTGTTATTTCAAAAATGGCAAAACAACAGGCTGCTTTCATTGACATATGTTGATCTGTTGCATCACTCTTGTAACACAAAGCACTCATAAACCCCCTTTAATTGGTGTTTTAGGGCAGGTTTATGGCTACAAGCATTGCTAAAATATTGCAAAGCAGAAGCAGAACTAAACTTTTCCCCATTATCCCAGACACTACAAACATCAACAGATATTTACACTGTGGTCTAGGTATTGATTAAATTGACAATTGCTATTTTCTTCTCTCTCATTTCTGCTTCATTTAGTGTGTGTTCAGCTACCTTCATCTAGCAAGGACCAAAGAAATCAGATGGAATTTTGAGAGGATCTTTTTGAAATCATAGCTTGCTTTTATTTATATCGATCTACATATATATATAGTCTATGTATTTCTATCAAAGACATCTACACTGGGCTAAAATTCATGCTCTGTATGGATACACAACAAGATACGGTTGTAGGTACAACATAAAAAAAGAATAAGAATGAAAAAAATCCAAAAGCACCATCTTTTCTAGATCATACAACTGAATGAAAGTACATACAGTGGGACTTCATAGGTTTCTCTAAATACACAGTATGTTGTGTAGACAAGCAGACAACATCAGGGATGGATTCAGACTTCCAGTTTATGTTTGTCTTTGTTATATTACCACGATTCACCTTTAAAAAGGATGAAGTTTCAAACAAGCAATTGTTCCTTCCTTATTACAAGACCAGGTTTGGGGGAGAGGGATCCTAATATTCCGTCTGCATTTAAATTAAATATGTCACGTTTCCCAAATGCTTCAGTTACGTATATAAATATATAACTGGAAGCACACATTTGCACATACTCTCTGTACTTATATTTAGCTTTATTGTCATCAACAGTATGACAGCAGGATACTGTTCAAAGGAGTTGCTTTATAGATGCAATCAGGGATTTCAAATGGAGGCTGTTTTAATCACAAATTCTGCCTTCATCAAAACCAACTTTTCTATTTAGGGAAACGCACTGGTTTTAATTTAAATGCCGCTGGTGCACAAAGGCTAATGCGAGACTCAAGCTGAAAAGATTTTAAGTGTTTCAATCTTATTGCAATAAATATTTTCGTTCCAATTTTTTTAAATTCAGCATGATTAATTACCAGGCTTCTGTTATTTCTGCTCTTTATAGAGAAATTCTAGCAACACACTTCTAAGAGGGCTAAAATTACTCTCTATATAATCCACCCACAGGGCTGTGATCTGAATAGAAACTGTGTTACTCGATTCATTGCACAGTATGTTTCTGTTGTGCACATTTTTCTCTGTCACCATATGACAGAAGTACTGGCACAGCTCTTTCCAGTTTATCAACATTTGAGATGTCCCAAGTGAACCAAGTAAATTCTTCTTTTTTAAAAAATCAAGCAGCATGAAGCCAAGACTGAGTTCACCTATCACATTTAAGTTATTCATATAAATTATGGGCATTTCTGTGCATCTCTCACACAAACCTTGGGGATTTTTTTAAGATTTCCCTCATGCTACCAACAAATGCGCCTGTATGGCATGATCTGAGCAGAGTTCAGCATCAATCTGTTTCTGATTATCCCAATTTATTGTTGACTGTGAATATATATATAAAGTTAAGATTCTTTTTCTCATCCTTCACTCACTGAGTCTTTATAAAATATTCCAATTTTATCTTTGTGAAAAGCTTCTAAGTCCTTGAATTTTTCATCATATGAGGTTCTGAGAACTTTTATCTGTCTCAAAGCCCTCACTTCTTCCAGAAAACCTATTAGGAACCTATCTCATGGTTTTCTTCCTTTTCAGGACACTCAAAGGCCTCTTCTCCCAGACCCCAAGAGATTTTCAAGAGAGGTTCTACACGATAAAATAAGCAGTTTCATCTCTCTCTCACCACCCACACTCAAGGGGTGTTACATTGAGCTGCTTCATGTTTTTCACCTTTCTGTACAGATCTTCTTGAGCGACAACAAAACTGGAATTAGCAAAAAGGGAACTGACGGTGTTTTATTGTGCTAATGATTCCTGCTTGGAAAGGAAAAATGTGTGAAGCACAAATAGGACTGAGCCTTCTACAATGCCCACACGTGCTTCACTTACCCCACATGCACATTCTGTCATTGCATTATGAGGGAAGGTCACCTCCATCCTTTTCCTGTGGCCTGTTTCCCTTAGGGAGATTCCTTGTGCCCAGCGGAACTGCCTGGTGGGAAAACAGCAAGGGCCTCTGGATAAGGGATGCCATGAACAGAGATGAAGAGGGAAAAAGGAAATTTAATAAAGTCATTTTACCTGGTGTGGTACACACAGTGCACTTGCATGAGGATTTCCTAAGCCCAGAGCACATTAGTCTCACTCTGTGTGTATCAGCATACTTGCACAGGTATATGGGAATCCTGAGCACATAACCAGCCCCTCTGGTTGACTGTGTGCTTCATCTGTTTTTGGCAAGAGCATGACTGGATGTCTGAGTCATGGAGGAGGGAGCAGAAGGAGAAAGAAAAGCATTTTCTCTTGCAATGGGACTTTTCACATTACTAAGCTTCTTGTAAGTATTGCACTAACTGTGGCTGAACAACTCTGAGAAAACCTGCAGCCTGAACACCCTACCTTCCAACATCCAGAACCAGAGCTTTGGAAGTCACACACAAAGTCACACGTGGATTTCAAGGCTGTTGGATGCAGGCCTTTCCAGTTTATTGGTGCAGAAGCACGTGCAGTAAGCTGTAACCAAATATGTGCTTACATCTGGAAGCACTTTAAAAAAAGTGATTTAAATATAAAAAACATATGAAACACATGATTTTGCAGGAAGTTCTAACATCACAACATGCTGCTAAAAGGAAAAGCACACTACTGGTCTGGCCCCTGATTACTGAGAGGACATGGAATCGGAGAGCCCTGAAAGGGAAAAGCCTTCCTTGCTTGAAGGCAATAATTGGCTATTGCATGTACACAGAATCTTGTCCTTCAGAGGATTGCCAGGGTTTATCCACCATAAAGGATGCTCAGAAATACCCAAAAAAAAGAGCAGCAGAAAGATCTTCAAGTTCCAAAGAAGGCTTTATGCTCTGCTTTGCCAGGTGCAAGAATGGAAGATGCTCCAAGGAAGTCCCTCAAAATCTAAAAGCTCTGAAGATGGGAAAAGACTGCTGTGCCAAGCACTGAACTTGTACACATGGTAGATTTTGGAGAATGGTCACTGTGGCTCAATCCATTATCCAGCATTTCAAAGTACATCCTGATTGCTGGCAACCTTTTAAATTCAGCTACAAATTCCATCCAAAAGCTGATGCTGAATAGACTTCTGCTTGCAGCGACCTGAATCATTAAGATTTCCTGTTTCTACTGGTAACATCTCCATTTCCTGAAAAATTAATATTTAGAAGTAGTACCTTTCCAAAACAGCCCACAAAAGACAACTGTTCCTAAAATGTGAAATGTTTGTATTTTTCTCTAATAAATAAACTAGCAATTTCTGATGATCATCATCTGGCATTGATGCTCATTCAGCTTGTAAAACAAGAGGCATAGTAATGAAAATGAGTTGGTGTTTTTCCTTGTCTTGAATGACATTAGGAGAAGGAAAATTATCTTACACAAGCTACAGCATTATAGAAAACCAAATCTATGTAATCAATAGCATTACAAAAGGCAGTAGAGATTAGTTTCCATTGATGAACCTTGTTTGGCTGAGAAATAAAATGCTCTTTAAAAATATTATTTAAGTAACAATAATAAGCGAGCATTAATATTTTCAGTATTAATATCCTCATATTTAGGAAAGACTAATCCCAAGTTTACAAAAGCCATTTGCAATTTGCCTAAGGTAAGATGGAATATGTAAGCATTTTAAATGCAAACAAACAGAAAATACTGAACTCCTTTAAAATCAAGTTTTTATTCTTGTCTAAACACATCTATGCTAACTTCAACAGAGCCAAGTGAAGAACCAAGTTCTGGCTAAATTCACACTTGGAAAAAGTAGGTTTCCTCCAATTTAAGATTTATTACCATATTTCATGCCTCAGCATCCCTATTTTACTGTTTATACAAAATTTAACTGCAGTTGGCCATCTCATATGAAAGTTTAGTAGGAATCTCATGTGTTCAGTGCAGTTTGTGAAGACTGAAATAGTATATGATTTTTCCTTGCACTGTAAAATGCTCAGTAAATAGAAAAAAAAGAAAAGCAAACAAGATGTTCTTGTTTGCCTATAGTAAGCAATTTGCATCCTTTTAAAATCTTCTGGCATTTGGTCCTTCATTCTTCTGCAATATCAAACCCAAGGTGTCCTGTAAGCACCAGATTGGATGAAACCTGTTTTTCTACAGATTTCTGCTCTTTGCTCTGCAACTCCACATTCTTTCTTCTCACTGCAAATGGCCATATCTCTCCACATTGCTTATTACACTATCACCTGGCAGGAGAAACTGTACTGTGATGAGTCTGGGACTGCACACATTGTGTTTGGCCACTGAGCCACTGCCAAACAGAATGTATAACAGCTATGTTCTGCCTGCCTCTTCCTCTAAATTGGCACCAATTGTGGGTTTTTTCCTCCATACACTCACAGATTTTCATAAAACATTATATTCATTGAGAATTTCGCCTTTCAGATTTAACTGAGAGACACAAAAGGGTTCAAAACACATGAAGGAGGGAAAGAACAAAGGAGAACATACAAACCTTTGTAGATCTCTCACTTAGAAAATGAGAGTAACAACAAATATTTAAGAATAATACTGTTGATAATATGACAGCTCTGTGAAATCCAATTTGGTTTTTTGTTGTTTTTTTTTTTAAATATTCTAAGATTAGGCTCTTAAATCTGTTTTGAGAACTGAGATGAGGGACCCTGCTTCCAATACAGCAGGAATACAGCATTTTACTTTTAAGTGGGATGTGCACCTTAGTTATCACTTTAAATTACCAGACTCTCAGTTCCTAACTTTAGAGATGCCAATGATCACCTACAAATGCACCCAAACAGATGTAAAAAACTCACGGTGCACAGGTAACTAGACCTGCAAAGTTAAAAAAACAAGAAATCCTTTTAGATGGATACTGTCAAATTAATGTACTTGGAACACATTCATTTATAAAATAAATAGAAATGCTACAAATATTTTAGCAGTAAGAAATTGCATGTTTTAAGTGGTTACCTTTAGTGGTTACCTTTTCAAATATTTAAACTGAAATTAAGGTGTTCAGCCATGCCAATGTCTGAAGTTGGAAGTTATTTCCATCAGTTCATAACTGGACTGTCATAACAACAAATTTCTCCACCTGAAAATCAGTTGGATGTGCAACTGTACATATGTAGCACAATGTAGATAAAAGAGTCAAATTTTCATCCAAAGTTTCTGATGTTTCAGTTTGGCCAGATCAAAAAAAACTGCTGTGAAGTTTTCATTTTCAGAGTCCATCCCCAAAGACTGAATACTGCCATGCCTTGCTTTTGCTCATCATTTTTTTGAGGGTTTTTTTCTAACATGCACACTTGGGAAAGGAGCAGTTTTGGCCAAATTTTACACAAAAGAGAGTTGGATTTGATACAGGAAATAAAGCATGCCACCTATAAAAATCTGACCAGACTGAATTCACAATGATATAAAATAAAAGATAGAATAGATGGAATGAAGTCAAGATTTTGTGTGTCACAAACATGCCATTCCCTAATACTTAAACATTAATCATAAATAAGTATTGCTGCAGACATTTTCTATAGATTTTTCTATGTTTCTATTCAAAAGGCAATCCAAGAGATGCATTTTCTATGACCTGCCTGTATGCAAAAATAAAATGTGTATATACTCCATAATGTAGCAGTATATGGTTTGAAAAACCAAACGAAACCAAACCAAACCAATAAGTTTTTGAATATAAGTGGATGAAAAAAATAAGGAAATTTAAGACAGCTCTAGCTTTGAGTTAAGAGTTGGGAGATGGTCACTGCCTGTCCTGCCAGAGAGTAGACAGGGGCAATTAGCTGAGCTATGTCTATGAGGGAATCACAGAGTCATGGAACCATGAAGAAACCTGAAAGATCCTCTAGTCCCAACCCCTGCCATGGGCAGGGTCACCTCCCACCAGACCAGGTTGCTCAAGGCCTTAATCAATCTGGCCTTGAACCCTTCCAGGGTTGGGGAATTCACCAGGGCTGGCAACATCCTGAGGCAACCTGTTGCTATCTCACCACCCTCAAAGCAAAGAATTTATGTTTTTTAATCTAACCTAAATTTCACCTCTTTCAAACCGTACCCATCAGTTCACAGCACTGTTGTGAATCACCTGGTGGTAATGTCAGCAGAGTTGCTGCTGTTGAGTTGCAGAAGTTGTTGAGTTATTATGATTACATATACAGTGCAGAAGAAAAAGAGGGGAAGAAAATCCCCAACACATCAGTACATTTTTATTTAACAACACCTGGTGCTGCTGAAACTACAGTCTAGGAAGGCTTCATGAAAAAGAAGACGGAGAAAGCGTTTGTTTCTTGCCCACGTAAGATGTTCCAAAATGACAATCTTGCTTCCTGTGTTTTTACTTCCCAGCATCCAGCTAAGTCAGCTTTGGATACATGCTCATGCCAAGTTCCTGCAGCACTGTGGTCTCAAAGGACAGGAGACTTGGTGTTATCCATATGCAATGCCCAGTTTGTCTTAAGATCCTCATAGCAAATTAAAAAATCCAGTACCTACCTTGACATCTGTTGCCAAAACACATGGAATAAGTAGCTATAATTTACCACCTCCAATATATAACAATTTAGATCTCTTTTTATGTCAGGCCCTTTAAAAATAGTCCACAAACCACCTGTTGATCACATTGCTCCAAAGGCTGTTTTTCAAAGACTTTTGTTGAGTTGGTTTTGTTTACTTCATTTTTAGAATGAAAAATATAATGCATTCCTACTTCTGCTGCTTAAAATGATTTCAACATCCTTCCTTTAACAAGAAGAAAAAATAAAAAACAACAAACAAACAAAAGAATCACCTGTGGTTTGGGACTACATAATGGAAAAAATTAGGCCAAAAAATACAGTTAAAAGAAGAGCAAAATGATAGAAAGCAAATGGCTTGATATATCTTAAAACATAATTAAGTTACCAGATCCTGCCAAATTTCTTGGTTTTCTTCCAAACACTGGCAGTAGATTATAAGTGAAGAGGAAAAACAAACCACAGAGGAAAGGATTTGAGGAACACTACTTTCTCTATCGCATGAACTATCAATTTTTACAGTTTTTGCCTTGCACTGATGTAATTATTTTTGATGTCAGTGGAAGGATAGTTGGACCCACACTGGGTACCTCTGGAAAAAACCTTCCTTGTGAATTTTCAGCCGGAGTTTGAAAGAAGCTTTATGGAGCTCATAGAAAGTGCATTCTGGTTTCCACACAATTCAAAGTTATTTCCAACACAGGCTGATTCTATCATGCTGCTGTGTCACATTTTGTGTGTTTTTTGAATAAAGTTCTGTGCCAATCACTTTCTCCTCTATTTTCATTGTTTATGTGTTAGAACTTACTCTCCTCTACTAAAGGCACAGATTTTTATTTCGGGAATTCATTATACACAGACAGAAGTAACAGATGCTCAGTGACAACCAGGCCACAGTCATGAACAACTTATAAAATCCAGACCAAAACCACAGGCAGTATTTTCACAGGACACTGATCCTCGATACAGAGGGACTGCAAAGTCATGTCACCTTGGGAAAGGCACTTTGAAGCTATTTCCAACAGCCTGGCTATAACAACATACACAGTTTTGGTTAGCAGAGAAGTGGAAGATGAAGCAAGGAGAGAGCACTGGGATCCAACCAGCTCCACCACAAAGGACTGTTCTTAGGAGGGTGTCTTCAGCTGCTGCTGCTTTTTGGAAATAATAAAAATTCCCAACAATAATGGGACATGTACTTCAGGGTAGGGCCTTCTCTTAAATTTATCTTTTCCTTTATCATTTAACACCATTAAATGTGCACTGTTCAAAACTGGACCAATTGCAGGTCTTTCACTGGGAATTTATGGTCCATGGAACATCTTTTGGGTTAAGAGGAGATATGGTTGATGATACAAATGGAATACTGTCACTCAAAATGGCCTAAAAGAGGGAGAAGAGGGTGCATTTTGCAGTACTTGAAGCTGTATTTGTTACCTACCTCTACTATGTTGCTGAATAAATTAAGGTTACATAATTAATACTACCACAGTCTTGGGGTTTTAAAGGCAATATCAGAATTGGAAAGTTCATCCAGTTATTACCTGAATCACCAAACATTTCTGTAACAGAGAGGCAGGTATTTCAGGAACTGGAGATAGCACTCTATGTACTTCCATGGTTGTAGAGTTTGGCATTGTTTCCTGTAGAATACTGAGGAATCTTAAACCAATTATGGTGCCAAGTCCATCATTAAAATCATCATGAACACAGTTTTGAACTCCCCTGCTGGCCTCACCCAATCCCTACCAAAATCAGTAGGATCTTTGACAGAGTTCTGAATGAAGCCATGGGTGATAAAAAGAATTTAGAGAGGAGAGGCAAAGTCCATTGATATGTCTCACCCATCTCCCCCAGACCCAAGAATCAGAATTGCCAAAAGTCCTTCAAGAGGACAAGAATTTTTAAAAAGTTACAGGGATCTTGTAGGAGTCGAAAAAACCACTTGTGCTCAAAAAGCAGTCACAACAGATGTAACCATCCATCCTCACCTCTACCTTCACTTCTAGACAGAGAGAAGTATATAAGAGGATAAAGAAATATAAGAGGACATTAGGTGGAAAAGAGAGGTTCCACCTCACATCCCCCTCTCAGAAATGCTGTGTTCATAATTTTGGAAGGAACAGCCGGCTTTCTTGGGTGAACCTATAACTTCAGGTATAAAACTGGCTGTCAGCAGTGGAAATGCTTCTGAACAAACCCAGAGAAAGACAGCAAAATTCCCAAGGCTCATCTCAGTGACTGACAAATAATTTTAGACAGGGTAGGTTTCCTCTCTCATGCCATGTTCCTTCTACTTTTAGGTCTCCTCTGGCTTGCTTTTTAAGTTCTGCCTCTCTTATTACTGCTCCTATCCTCACTTCTGCTTCTTCTCTCTGATCATTTGCTTTTACTCACATTTTACAATTACTTAAATCACTTCATAGGCTAAATGTTTCTCCTTTTCTTCTTTCACCTTAATCATCACCTTCTGGGACAGCCTTCTGCTGATGGTTTAAATAAGTTGTTGGAAAGTAAAAGTTAATTGAAAGTTAATTTGGGTATTCCAAAGATCACATTCCAATGTGACCACGAGTTGCAGCTGAGAAGATGAAAGAAATTTTTGCCTAAAAAAAAATCTTTCAAAATTACTAGGAATTAGAGTTGTTTGGGGTTTTTTTTAATTCATCTTAACGACACTGTGTTTCACCAATTCCATGAATACTGCAATTCTCTTATACCTGCCAATTTTTCTTCATCTATTCTTGTAGACATCACCTTGTCATGACAGCACAAACTAGTTCCTCTCCTTGAAAGAAAAATCAACTACTAGTCTTGAATTTCCATGATTTCTATTGTAACTCTGAAGATACTGATAGGTGTCATGTACACGTGTTTCTGTTAATATACTGATGCCAATAAAAAGGAATAGATCTAGTAAATAATTTCCTTTTTCCATACAGAACAGAGTGAACCTAAAAGTGAACCTCCAAAATCACTTTCTGTGTAATTCGCTAAACAAATCTATTTAATCCTTGAAAAACATTCATAATGTAAAATACAAACCTTCCAAAAATTTTGACTTCTTCAAAACTACTTTTTTTTTTTTTCACTAACTGGTGTCAAAGAGAACTAAAAAGGATTGTACGATCATTTTAGACTGAGCTCATAGTTCTTTGACTTTCTCTAAGAGAGAATAATAGTATTTGGATAAATACTATTGATGTTTAAGCTTCCTGCCAGTCACGTTAGGTTGTGCCAGTCCTCAGACAGTCAGTGACAGAATCACATTTAATCATCATTATTGCCAGCTTTCCTGGAGTCACAGAACACAACTACTGTGAGCAGATATTCTACTTTTAATAATAGATATAGGCATAAAATCCTCAGTAAATTCTTCTTTTCCTCATTAAACCTTTTCCCCTTCATCAGGCTGATCATCAGAGCATGAAGAAATGTTTCATAATCCTCCAGTCTGGTGTCACAACACCACTGGTGCATTATTTTGCCAGTGGACACCCCAGGGCACAGAAAGGATGGATCCTCTGCTCGTGTGCCGATGGAGGAGGTGGCCCCGTGTGAGCGCCCACCTTTCCCTGCTCACCCAATTGTGACCACTGGGAGGTGGGGGAGACCCCAGCTACCCTCCAAAGCTGGGAGGAGACCACCTCCTCAAAGTTTCTTTTACCTTCAGTTTTTAAAGCTGCAAAGAGCACATCAGCAGATATTCCTCCCTCACAGCATAGCCAAGAAGGAAGTTGTACCTATATGTTACTGAAGAGAACATATTCCTTTCCCTCAGAGCAAGCCTGAAACTCCTAAAAGAACACCCTTAATTGAACTAAGAACAGTTAGAGATTTTCTTGTGGAAAGTAATGTTTAGCCCAAGTCAAAACATACAGAAATTAAATTCAAAAAAAGAAAACACAAAGTTTGAGGTCCACTTAAATCACCTTATGTTGCAGCATTGCATTTAAATCTGTATTTCTTAGCATTTCTCTGGCACATCCCTCCCTTTCTATTAAAACCATTTTCAAAATTCATGGGTGAACTCAAGATCTCAAACTGGCAAATAAGAAAGGGCACAATAGGTGAACAACATGAGCTTCTGCACCTGAAAGAGAGACTGTAATGTTAGATTAACTCAGGTCTGAAACACCTTATTTTTTTGAGCAAGCATTCTGCTAATTGTTAAGCGAGCAAAAAACCAGAAAGATCAAGAAATAAGTAGTAACATACCCTCTGTGCAGAGTACATCCGACCAGCTTCTTACATTTCATATTAAGATTATTAGAAAATAAGATTTTTTTGTGCACCTGAATTATATGATGAAAATAATTTTATACAGAATCACACTTCTCCTGAAGGAAAACCTGACTCCCCTCTAAATTACAGATACCTTAAAACCTCACATAGACAGCAACTTTGACATGCCTTGATGATTTATTACTCTAAATTTCATCTACTCAGCAGTTTTCATAAACATATTTCTAACATTACTGTCAACATGCAATGTTTAATTCTGTTGCTGTGCTAATGAAGCAACTTTTTCAAACTCATAACTAAAATAACATTATAGCTCAGATCATATTTGTTACCATTACACTAGATGACTAGTGTATCTAACACAATCTGTTCAAGAACTTATCTATAAGTATTTTGTTTCCCTCCTTAAGCAAGTAAAATGTTATAAAAGCTTTATCTTCTGCATAATTGTGCAACTTACTTAAAATTTAGACAGCTCCCTGGTAATTTTGGAAATATGTATCAGAGTATAATTCCTTTTTCTCTCAGCAGAAATCAGAACCTCAGAATATTTTTTTAAAGGAAAAATTACGTGCATCACAACAAAGGAATTCAGAAAAGCTGCAGGAAAGCTTGAATAAATAAAATAAATATGGATAGAATAAAACTGGCCTTCTCCCAAACCCCGAGTTTGTCAAAAGAAAAAAGCACACATAAACACCATGTAAAACCTGAATTCAAAATACATTTATAAAAAAGGGATGAGGACACATGTTTTCTCTATTTCAGCTTGAAAAATAAAGGGGCACGGCAATGAGTCTTGCTGGCAGGCAGATAACTCATAGGCCCTGACCCTTCGACTCACCAGGAATTCAAACACAAAGCTCTTTTCATAGTGACCGTGCCATACATTCTCAAGATAAGGCAGCGAAATAAGGAGCAATGGAAAGGTGCCACAAAGCTCAAACTGCAGAAAACTGCACAGAAATTACGTTCACTTATTCACCTCCATGCAGCTGCACACCAAGGGCTGGCTGCAAAACTATTTCTTTCCAAATCAGAAGCCATGCAGTGTGCTTTTAGAAACAGGAGCTGTCTCCTGAAGCAAGAAAAGCACGAGAGAAAGAGCAAGCAGTGAGGAAAGGGCTATCCCTGTATCGTTCAGAACTGAAGTGCACATCCGGACAAATAATCTGGAACACAATGAGCTCTGCAGAAGGATCGCTGTGGTAAAACGGAAGGGTTTTTAGAGACAACAAAAAAAGCTACATTTCAAACAACATTTCAAATCTGGACTCACCATGAATAAGCAACAGTTGTCTGAAGTTAGTGTGCTATTTTCTGCCCTGTTCCACTGCACTTTTTGCCTAGTTGTCCAACACTTGGTAGCTCAGAGCTGCCACACAGAGGCCCCTTCCGTGATCTGGCTTATTTGCCTGTCAGTTTGAGTCTCAGCTTCTGTATGATGCAGCTGTGCACTTTGCTGAAGGTCTAATATCATTTCCATAAGCTTTCTCCCTGCCTGGAGCAAGCAGTTTGTTCTTCCTGCTCAATAAATACTCAGATCACTTTTCTGGTACTCACAGGCATAAAGCTTTAAGTTGTTAAGGAGTTCTTACTAAGTAGTGGGTGGAGAACATAAGCTCAGTACAAGGAAACTCTGCGCATAATCAGAAACTGAGAAACTTCCTCCCTTTCCCCCAACCCCTCCTCTCACCAGGCAAAGCTGCCAGTGCCTCCTTTACAGAAATTTAGGAATGTAAAGGGAGGACTCAAAGGGGCCCAGTCAGACAAGCCTTTCTCAATCAATTAGCTTGCAGCCATTACTTGTGACCCTAGGTCACACAACATAAGTGTGTGGGGTGTGCCTTTAGGGGTACACCAAAGCTACTTATTAAAACTTACATAACCAAAAGTGTTCAAAATCAAATAAACTCTGAAAGCTGGAAAATACTTTCCATGTGCCACAGTTCTGAAGGAAGAAGACTTTTGCATAAAGAAATGTTGCTTTGCTTTTCCAATAACAAATCATTTGGTGCTGGAAACTAATTATTTTTTATACACACAAAAAATAAAAGAAGAATGAATGTGAGATGCATAAGCAGACTTTAGAATGGTATTTGTTTTATGATAATGCAAAAGCTAAATACTGGGCTGAGTGATATTTGACAAAGCACATGATCATGTTTCTTAAAATAAGACTATTGTGTGTAGCTGCAAAGAAATAGATATTTATAGGACTATTTAATTAATTAATGAAGTTCATCCCCTGTATTTCAGTCCTTTGCAAGAAACTAGTTCTCAGCATTCAGATTCCATTCTTCGTGTTAATACTCCAACATAACAAATTGAGCAATTTACTTTTAGAAAAGGTCCAGAATATTGAACACTGCATTAAGTTATCCTGTCCTGAACACACAGGGAAGAGAGGGTGTAACTTGCCAGAATTCCCACACAACAAGTATACAGCCCTTGGTGTGAAGGAAAACTTAAAAAAGACCTTCAGCTTCGTATCCTACCAACCCAATGACGTGGAGACGATGCCTTAGAAAAACCAGGGAGTCCTGATTTGAAGAACAGATCTATGACAATCCCTTTCTGGGCCAGGAGAATTTGACACACTGCAGGGGCGATGCATTTTAATCTCAAGGTGCAAAGCATCTTTAGGTAGTGCCACAGATCAAGGCTTGTACACAGAAGAAAAAACATTTCAGCGCAAACTTCACCATCTACTGAAGGTAACTGAGCAACAGCTACACAAAAGCTGATAGAGAAACACATAACCATGTAGGAAAGTAGTGGTCATGTAGTGAAGTGTTGTAGACAACCTGAAATCTTCATGTCCCTTCCCTGTTAAAAATCCCAGTCAAACTCTCAGAACAGGCAGCAGGGCTCCTGTTAGTTCAGACATTCATTCAAGAGATCAGATTGCAGGATCAGGGCCACTAAGTGCCCTGGGGTAAGGATTTTGCTTCTGTCTTGCATGTAAGGCAGCATTTAATAAATTAGGTCACATTTATATCCTTGGAAAGCCCTGGCAGTAGAAATAATAATCATGGAAACTTTAATTTTGAAAGAAAAAAATGGGTTCAGGATTAAGATGCTGGACTGGAATTTAGGATATTTGGGTTCTCTTCCCATTTGTGTTTCAAATGGGCCAAATGATTTGGAAGACATTGCTTCAATTTCTGCATTTATGTCATATTGCCCTTGTCTTGTAGTTGTAAAGCCTTCACCTCCTCAAGGTCTACCAATAAGAAAATGGATCATGGTAATAATCTTCAGTATGCAAATCCCTTCAATACTGGTTCTCAACACATGCTCTGCATAGTGGAATTACATCAGGATTGAATATAAAATATTTATTGACACCAGACTTCTCAGTAACTGAAAACAAGAAAACTATCTACATGAAATCTGAAATCTGTGCAACCTCCAGCAGATAAAAACAAGTCCATACACATGAATAACCATTTAGGCTTCGTTCTTTCCCCTTTAACTCTCTAAGTGTAAGGTTTCTGGAAAGCTTACAGGGTCAGGTGCTTAGAACTCAAAAGGTTGGACTCTCTAATGGTAGGAAAAAATGGGCGGACAGTGCCTGTGAAGAGACGGGCTATCTAGAGTGCTGCTCTCAGCAAGTGTAAAGAAAAGCACAACTCATTCCATCTTTGGCTAATCTCAGTGAACTTCCAGGTTGAAGCAGAGGAATTACCATTGATTCCAGGTTTCCCTTTAAGCCACAATTTCCGAAGCAAGATGCATCCCAAACAGCCCACTTTGATATACGTTCACACCTTTCCTTTGGAAAAGTCAATATGGAAAACTTGCAACACAAATAACAAAGAAATGTAAAGGATGTTTTTGATGTAACTTAAAACAATGCTTCCACACTAGAAATAGTAATAGAATAATGGCTCCTCCTGGCACTGTTGAGTCCCCTGGCTAAGGACTCTTCCTTTTCCTGATTGCTGGCTGCAAAATCACCCCTCCATTGGCTCCACTCCATTGCTGCCACATTTCAGCCACACAAAGGCAATGTGAGCCATTTCAGAACTATCTCTAACAAAGAAAGACATGAAGTTTGAAGTGAAATGAGATGCTCATACCAAAGATGGCAACCAGGAATATACAAAATGTCTTTAGCGTTCTCAGGGTGCTGTGCTATGAGCAAGATTCCTTTTTAATTAATGGAAGTAACCACCACCTTTAGTGCTTCCACATTCACATTTACATTACAATAAGGATCATCCCAGAACAGATTATTTTTGAAAAGGATAATATAAGTTTTCATGTATTTTTCCATGTTCTGCTCTTTTTCCTCAAAAGTAATTGAATTTGGAGTGATCCTACATTAACTAGCCACCTTTTTTTCCCCTTATTTATCTCATGTTCTTTTAGACTAAGTAAATGCTCAGCTCCTTGCATCAAGGTATTTTCACACTTACTAACTCAGAGCTAGCAAGGAGATTTAATGTGCAATAATTTTACAAGTTTTACTTTGCATGTGCAGATCTTCAGACCTGGATTACACCCAAGTTCAATGTGATCATGCTATGTTAAGGGATCTTTTGAGAAGAAAAGGGATTTCTTGTTATTTGGAAGTTGTTTTTCTGCACTGGTCAACTGGAAAAGCAACATTAATTCACAGAACTAGCTGTCCTCCTCTGTTATGCTCTTAATTGAGATGAAATTAATTTTAGTTAGAAAGATAAACAAGCTATGTGCAAAACACTTTTGGCAGTATCACGTGTAAAGTTTATAGAATTGATAGTGGTACTCAGCAGACATTCATATCTTAAGTCATGTTATAAACACTCTACATTAAAAGCAACTGTTTCTTTAAGAAATAAAACTCATTCCATTTAAAAAAGAAAAAAAAAAAGCTCACAAATACACTACAGTACTTTGAAACAGATCCTTTACTCTTTAAGCCTTCTTCCCCTGCGTTCCCCCACCCCCTTTTCCTTTCAGGAAACAAAACTCAAGAAGAGAAAGAGAGAGAGAGTCAAAAGGTTACAGCCTGCTTGTAAGTGCAAAGAACGTGAGAGGCCCATTCTTCCCTTTAACACCTGACATCCCAGGGTACATTTTCCCCAGTGCTGGATTAGCCATGCAGCTCCTGGTGATAATGGAAGTTGTGCATCTCATTCGCCATGCACTGCTGCTTAAAGGTCTTCTCCTACCCTCGCTCCTGTAAATTGTTCTCATTCCTGCTACACAATTACAAACTTAATTAATGAATATTTGCATTTTGCCATGAATAAACTCAGTAAAATACCTTTTCTGAGTCCCAGATAACAATTCACTCCTGTAATTTGGATGTTTGGAAAAGTTGCAGTAAAATCAGTAAAATTATGCATTTATTGTTAATTACAAATAAAACCCAAGAGAGAACCTGACACAAAGCTAATAAATGTTAAAGCTTTGATTAAAAAAAAGAATCTTGATCAACAACCTTTGTGACAGCATTATAACATTCATGCTGCCATCCCTTGGCTCAGAATACCCAGTTTTCTGTGATTTCTCACAGCTTTTTGTAGCAGGTGAAACCCATCTAAGGCATGTCTGCTACAGGTACAGAACAATGAACATGCCAAAGAGAAATATCAAATTACCAAAGTCTTTGCTGCATTTTTTTCTAGGATGAGGTTCCTTGTAACCCTTAGAGGTAGCTGAGATCTACTTGCTTGGCTGATGCTGTAGAACAAGGAAACAATTACCTCTCATTAGGTGCACAATCATGCACAAAATGGAAAAAGACTGAGAACAAAGTTAATTCTAAACACCAAAAGTCTTCAGGCTAAAGGACAAAAGAGAAACAAGATTGATTGGGGTAGAAAAGGTACAGTTCAAAAAAATCAACATCTAGCTCCAATAAGAAATAGGAGGAGAAAGAAGGACAAAATAATTACTTGGAATTTCCTGCTATTAATAAATGCTATGTACTAATTTAAAGATAACTTAATTTTAAAAAGGATCCAAATTCCAAGGTGAATCAGAGCAAAAACTTTAGCAGTTAACCAATAAAATGCTAGAAGTGAGAACATGGCAGAAAATGTGAGCTCCTTGCTGTAGGGGGATAGCTCTGGGATGTTGCTCACCATTTGCAACCAAAAACATCAGTTCCTCTGCTTCCTCTCACCCCTCACCTATCCTATCCTAAACACCATCCAAGCATTTGCTTTCTGCTGTGTATTCAAGGCACTTGTACAAGTTTGAAGGTACAGGCTTTCAGTTTTCCTTTATAGTGCAAAGAATATTGTAAGTTTTGTTTCTTGAATTTTGCAAAATGTCTTAGTCCGGTCACAACTAGGAGTGAATGTCACAAATATTGCAGGAGGAATCTTAGAAGGGGAAAAAAAAATCAAAGGCAAATAAAAATTCTGGTAATTGATAGCCAGGTTTTCAAAAACCTACTGAGACAACTCAAACATTTAGGACTCAAATCTGTGAAAAATTAAGTGAGAACATCCCAAAGAACGTTTAAAGGAATACTAAACAGGTGTGCAGCTTTTTTAAGAAGATTTTTTAACCAGCAGAATAAAAGTTGCCTGAAGAAATTGGTTTTTACAACTTGTTTAGATGCACTGTGATAAAAAAAACTTCCTTCAGCTGATTTGATTTCCTAGGAATGAAAACAAGTGGGTGTGAATTTGTCATTTGGTACATTATTGAAGGACTAAGATTATTTATTTATTTTTAAAGTCACTTGGGTCTTAGAAGTATGAGTGAATACAAAGACAGAGATTAAAGAGAGTGCAGTCATTCCAGAGACAAGCATTAAATGAAATTTTAATGGGGTCTGTCCATCACCTTACCACTAACCTGCCAGGTAGCACCACAAAAGCCCTCAAGAGACCTGCCTGCCAGCCAGGATGGTTTGATTCAGCTTAGTTGTTCAGGTGAGAGGTGCTATTTATTTGGACTACAGAACCAGACCAGATATATACACAGGCACTACTTATTTTATCTGTATTTATATTTGTAAAAAATTAGACCTATAAAACAAATCTAGTGCCAAAAAAGACCTTGAAGGGAAAGATACATAAATGAATTCCAAGCATCCCTGTCAATATATCAACAACATAATGTTTGTGTACAATAACTGTGCCCAGGTGACTGGGGATGGGTGAATATAGGGTGTAAGTCTAGCCCAGCATGTCTAGCCACAGACCCTACTGTTTGTTTAAAAAGAAGCAGGTAGTTAACTCTGCCTGACATGAATGAAGACTTCCTAAAGCATCTATCTGGTGGAGATTCTGCATCCTCACACACATCTCATTACATTAATCCTTTCATGTCTGCACACCCCATCCCATGTTGCCAATGTGGACAAGCAATGAATCTGCTCTTGAAAAAATCTGAATGTCCTGAAATTGTTACAGAAGTTTTAAAATTTAATCTCATAACATACATGAAAACACACGGATGGGAGAAACCTTTTTCTGCCATTGCCTACACCAGCATTCAACATGTGCTGTCAGAAAAAAAGTCTGGAATTTTTACCTACTGCATACCTAGGCACACCTCTCTGACAGAGAAATACAATGGGAAAAAGCTTGGTAATACTTGCTCTGATTTATTTTATCTGAAGTTAATGCTACTTCTTTAACTTTTTTTTTTTTAAGTGTTATGAAAAACATGACCTTGCTGAAGCTTCTGAGTTAAAAATTAATTCTCAGTAGAAAAATATCCCTAAAGTAGATTCTCTCTCTTACCAGGGAATGCTCCAGCAGTCAACTTCAATTTGCCTTAAAGACAAAAAGGCATCTCTCCAGGGATAAAAATCAATCCCCAAACTGTCAGCAGCAACACACAAAGTTTAAAAATGTGCTTAATTCAGCACAAACAAATGCTTGTAAATTGTCAAGCCAATATGTGAGAAGTGTCTCTTCCATTAAATAAAATCATGAGCTAAACGAAAAAACTTAAAAGGGGACAAAGACACCACAAGCATATGTATTTTATCCACCTGGTATCTATCAAGCACACTTGTGCAGAATAATAAGAAACCAGTCTTTACTAATAGAGTGCTGATTAAGTTTAAAATTATTTTAATTGCTACTGATGTTTTTAAAGATTTTCATTACTGTGGTGTTCCAGTGCATGCAAAAGCAGACCTTCTCCAAACAGCTTAGCAATGGGAGCAGTTTGGGACAACATCAATTTAGATTTGCAATCCAAAGGTGATCCACACTCAGTGACAAGGAAATCAGTTTTCCACCTAGGAGATGCCATCCCAAATTACAACAACTGAGAAATGACTGAAGCCATTGCTGGGCTTCAGATGTGCAGCAGGGGTGCCCTTGTCCTCCTCCCCTCAAGGCCAGAGTAAGGTTACAGCCCTCAGCTGGAAGTCCTTGCCTTTCTCTTGTGGCACCTGTGGAAACTGCTCCCACCCTGCCACCTTCCTGAGGTGACCCTGCCTCCTCCTGGCAGCACTCTGACATCCTGGGAACTGCCTCCACACCCCCTGCAGCAAAGAGGTGAAGTGCAGGGGCTGGTTGGAAGTTGTGTGGGTACACTCACATTCTGTCCATTCTGCCTGCAGGTGCTCTGGAGATAAGGATGGGACTGTTTGGTGGGTTTAGTTCAAGCCTTTATCACATTCCTGGATGCCAGTGATCACAACAGGGCAGAGACAGAACACCCTAACAAAAGAAATAATACAGCCATGATAGCTGTTACTGTAAATTCTCCCCAGGATAATGAGAATTATCCAAGGACTTTTCCCCCATAAATACATTTCATGCCCTACTAGATGAGCCCATGGTGATCAACACTTGTAAGAAACACGGTCAAGATTTGCACAGAGTTCCACCCCTGGTCTCCTTAATCTTCAATGAAACAATTTAATCTTTCTGTAACCTGGTTTCTGATCTGAAAATCTCCATCCAGAGAATATAATATGGATTTCCTTATCAGATAGGTTTTATGCAATAACCAGTAATAGCCTTTCAGTTTTGCTCTCACGTGTGGCTCTATACACCAGAAAGTCCTGAAACAAGGAAGTGCTATTCAGTGTAATCAAAATGTTTTGCAAAAAAATAGGCTGTGTTTTGCCTCAAAAGCCAAACTTACAATGACCCAAAAATAAAACTAAAAAACACCCACCCGCTTCAGTAAGGCTCTAACACAGACTCAAAGATCAAGTTTCAGTCATTTCTGCAAAATTACTCCAAAATCTCCATATGTGGTAAAAATCAAAAGGCATGTTCTACAGTATTGAAAAATCCACCATAAATAAGTTAAAATAAACAACCATAAATACATATGAAAATATAAATGGAATGGACAGTGCAGAAACCAGGAAGGTTTCATAAAGCAAAAAAAGCAAGAAGGGAAATCATCACAGCGAAATCAGCAATAACCAAAGCACCAAACAGTGTTATTTGATGTGCAAAACGTAAAAAAATGACTTTTGTGTAAAATGTAGAAAAAATAGACCAAGTTTCATGCTGGAAATGCACCTCAAGACAGACTGAACATCATTACTATGCTTTCATGTTTATTCCTGTGAGCACAGAAATACTGTGAGCTGTGAACTTTTAGGTAGAACAAGAAAAAAAAACATAGCCAATGAGGAAAAACCAAAGAAAAAAACATTACCATTTCCTTCTGCCATTACTTTTGGAGGTAACAACAGAGTCAGATATCCACACACTGACAGAATGTGCCATATAATTTTACATAAAAGGCAATAATGCCAGAAAAGAAATGGCTACTGCTACTCTTTGAATTGCTTTACTATAAAGCTTTCTATGGAGAGTCCTAAGGATTGAAAAGGGAAGAAAATACTCCACATTTTCTGATTTTTCGAAATCAAAAAGACTAGGTTATTTGCATCTGATACTTCAGAATGATCAGAAATTTTTTTATCATGACTTTGGCAAATAAATATTCTGATTCATGTGATCAAAGGCAAAGATTAGCTCAGGAATCTGAACATCATTTATTTTGGCGGTGTGCATATGTTAAATTCTTTTGGCACTTTCAAGCACTCTGCCAAATTTTTAGTCTTTGAGCCTTAACTAGAACCTGTCAGATTTTGTAGGCATGGAGAGTGTCATCTCTTGCAATCTCACAAGGTGGACAGGATCTACTGGGATTGAGCCAGTTCTTAAGGAATTGTCAGTGATTCCTTGGGAGGAGAGTTCCCGATTCTGTGAGCCGGACTGAATCCAGCCCCATGCCTTGAGGAACTGAGGGGATGGGGGAGTCCAGGGGTAACTTGTGAACAGGGTATGATCAGAACTTGCAGGAATGTTGCTGGAGAAGGATTTGGGGTGGGGGGTGGGGGTGGTTACAGCCCAGTGGAATGAAGAGCTAAAGTGGCAACACCATCTCAGTTGCTGGCAATCCATTTACAGCTCCAGTGTTGTAGTCTGGGCACTGCTAGGTTTACATTAACAAGGTACTGGCAGCACAAGCTAAAAGGAAAACTTAATCTTCTTTTACAAAGTTTCATTCTTATATCCCAGTCTTTCACATCCTGCAGTCTGCTCGTCACGGCGCTGGACCCTACTGCAGCAGGGAGGGCAAGGGGCATTGCAACCTGAAGCCTTACACCAAAGTTATGAGCACAACAGGCTGAAGATTCCCTGAGGGAAGCCCTTGCCTGGGCTTCCTAGGAGGTAACTAGAGAACTGCTGGGCATTCCCTGTCCACTGCATGAGAGCCAGACAGTGTCTGAACAATTACTATTTGATTTGGGTTAAGAGTCAGACACCACCCGGGGCAACATCCAGACTGCAGGCAGGGATAGTGTTTCCGGAAACAGAAACAACAGGTGGCAACTTGCAAATGGCAATGCTTTACACACTTAGAGCACCACTGGGTTTCAGTGCAGACCATTAAAACACAAAAATACATTCTTCAGGGTGATTTTTTGCATTGTGTTGTAGCAATATTGAGAGTAGAGTCTATCCCTGAACTCCCTGACATTTTGTAAGAGCTGATGATCCCAAACTCAGGGATGCAAATGCTGCCTTACTTTCTTTGCTGTTTCAATTTGTGTGTGTCAGATGAATGTGCACCACATCATGCAGTGAGAGAGCATGGAGGTAGTGAAAGGGGGCTGCTGTATTACAGGAAAAGGGTGTTAATTTCCAAACTCCATCATTTCAGTTATGGCTGTAATCCCGAATTTCATTAGTTATCTGATAGAGATGGAGAGAAATTGCAGCAGGTCATTGGTGATACCAATCATGCAAAGCTATAAAGGAAAAATAGTATACTTTGGTTTCTGGAAGTATACATGCTTTATGCAGACCTTCCTGTCCTCTCTGTGGGTACATACATCCATCCTGGATGGACAAAAATTGCTCTCTGAAGACACCAAATGTTTCGTGAAACAAACTAACCTCCATCACACAAACCTACCTTTTCTTCTTAGCAGACATCCACAGTCAAAAATTTGTCATTGCTGCTCCTTATTAATTTCTATGTTCAAGAGAAAATTTGCTCAACATCCAATTCAGACAATATTTTTTATCACCTCTAACTAACTGGCTTAAAATACTAGGCAGGTACATCACTCCTTTCTTAATTTAGTGCTTCTTCACTGAACCTCTTCATGTTGAATGGACCAATGCCTTCATGACATTATTTCCACCTTGCCTGAATGACTGAAACTATGCAAACAGAATAACAAAACAAGAAATAGACTTCTTAAATGCAAGGCTGTTGGGAAGATAATACCCATCATAAACTTTCTGTAATTATTATAGTCTGGGAACAATTCCAAGTGTAGGAAGACCATGTGTTACTATGCTTTTATAAAGAATAAAACTTCACAATCCTACTCATGAAAAAACAAAATAGTATTTAAGCAGCACAAGTTTATAACCTTTCTGAGGCCAACAGGTGAAAAAAACCTGGCAGAGTAAAAGTACTTATGCACACTGGGGACAGACACGAGAAAGTTTTGTCTTGAAAGAATACGAGCTCTCGCTCTTTCCCTTTGCCTGTGAAATCCTGGACTGGTTGTCAGTGACACCTCTGACTATCAGGTTAATGCTTAGTGAATGTTCCCTCCATGTTTATACCTGAAGGACAGCTGAAGTGATTTCAGGGTTTAAAAAGCCCTGTGGCATTCAAAATGCCCTACGAACCCTCAGGGAAGATCAGTTCCCAAGCCACAGCTCGGCTCTAGCACTGCAAAAGGCACAGCAAAATCCCACACATGACATTACAAACATGCCCTAAACTCTGCCGCAGAGGGACCATCTTCGAGGCCAAGAGAGCACTTGAGTCTCAGTTCCCCTGCAGACCTTTGGCTCTGTGCTGAGACTGCTACACAGGGTGCCAATTAGTGCCAGCCGATTGCTCCTGTGATGTGCACACCTCTCTGGGAGCCGGACTGAAGCTCCCAAGTCATTTCCTATAGGTCACTGAATGTTGACAACTCTGTCCAAGATTGACTGAGGCCCAATTTGGATTAGCAATTTAGCAGGAAGGTCCTGTGTCATGCTGCCCTCCAACCTCTCTCATGTAAGCAATTTGAATACAGCAACTTCTCGGCTGCAAATTGACTAGCTTCAGAGGGAGGGGTGTTAGAAAGCTCCAGAAGCAAGTACATTTACAAAACCTGTCGTAAATTGGTTTTGGGGAATTAAACTGTGCCTTGCCTTGTTCACCTCTTGCTATGTAGACTGCATTTAAAGGATTTCATTAGGGCCAGAGGCTAGAGCTGACGTTTCTGTTGCCAAGTGAAATGAATCATGGAAGAAACTGATTTAACTGGGAATTCCAATAAAATACTGGGTTTAGAACCAGGGAGTCAACAAATATTTGGCCACTTTAAAATTTTTAAGACATGAGCAGGAAATTTGTGGTTTGTTTTAGAATAAGAAAAATAGTTATAAAGTCTTCTTCTATCAAATTTAATAAACCCACCTCAACAAAATGATGAGAAAAAGTAGTCTTACTTGAAAAGTATGTAGCCTTGTAGGGCATAGCATATCTGCAGTAGCTAAACTTTCACTGCTGTTAGTGCTTTAAGGTGTATTCTGTGGTATTCCAATGTATATTTCTCTTGAGATGCAATCAGTTTTATTAGCTAAACTTCTGCCAAATAATTATCGTAGATCCTACAGAATTGACTCCAGTGGCAGTCACTACCACTGGGAGCAGCACCCTGTGACGCTTCCTTTTGCCCACACTCTCATTCCTGGTGCTACTGTGGAATGGAAATGGGATACAAAGAGTGTGTATGGACTCCTCAGACTGATTCCTTACCTAGTCTTCAAGAGGTGCAATAGGTTTTTTTAAGTACATTTAATGAGTACAACCACAGCGCACATGCAGTCATGCCTGGCATAGACAACATCATGACTGCCTCCGTGGAAAGAATTTTAAAGAATTGTATGTATAGGTTGTCATAGAAGTTGTTAAAATTGTATCATTTTCATTTAGAATCAGAGCTGCTGTTATTCTAAGATGAAGAAGGTATTACAAACTTTCTGTGCATCTAATCCTGCTCAGCCACATCCGTACTCTAGAGGTATGTAAACACTCAGCAAAAATAGAAGGATATCTGCTCAGCAGTGTCAGCCACTTGAGGTGCTCCATTTCCTTGACTCCCACTCATCTTTGACAGATGATTGTAATGCAATAGCTCAAAGGAGATAGGAAACAGGAGATTGAGACACCCCTGCAGGGCTCCACTGAGTTTCAGAGGTGCCAGCAGCAAGAAACACAGTAAATTAAAAAGCTAGAGTGACAAGAAGTGCAATCTTCAGGGCTAAATATATATTGTGTTTTGCATGAAGTCATAATATAATGGGCTTCTACTGGAGATCAGCTGTACAGCAAAGACAGATATCTAAGACTTGGCTAAGTTAATAAACATAATAGAGCATGAAGCTTTCTTAGTGTGGGACACATGCAGGAGGGCTGCAGAAAGCAGCTGGGGACTACTGTGTTCCCCTTGCTCCTGACATTCAAAGCACCCCACAGCCAAGCAAAACCAGGAGGTGCTCCCTGTTTGTACTGGGGCCAGGTTTAAGGCAACTCAAAGGGACACATGAAAATTGGAACATTCTGTTTGGTGTAGTGCTGTCCATTCCAGCATGACATGGTTGCCGAAATTCCTGGGCTTTACCAGTGGAGCTGAGTCTGTTCTTTATGGCACCTGAAGTACCCATTTTACTGGTGACTCAGGATGCTACCCCAGCATTTTAAATCTGTCTTTGCTAAGATATCAGGCAACATAGAATGAAAATCCAAAAGATTCTGTTGTTCTTGTTTCTTGAGGGCTGAGCTGAGGAGAGCTGTTTTCCAGTGCCTTTTATACAGAAAGAAGGCACAGAAAGCATGATGCTGAATTGCAGCATTTGGGACTGGTCTTTACTTGCATAGATGGGACTGTACTTCACAAGAAGGTCACTTGTACTTCACAAGGAGGACTTCATTATATCATAAAAATTCCTACAAGATCACATTCTATGTATAATAGAGAGCAGTATATATTAAAAAATAAATTTAATTCAGTCAACGAGTACCTTCTGGTATGTAGGTGGGAAAACACTATTTATAGAAAATAATTTGTTGCAAGAGAAAGCTGGCCAAATTCCTATTAGAGGAATGACATTTTTAAGACAAACAATATATTTTAATTAAAGCTGCCTGCTTAAGGACAGGCCAGATAAATCCTGAAAGTCTTTAAGTCAAAACTGACCATTTTTTTAAACTCTGTGTTAGAGCACAACAGAAGTGATGAGCTTGAGACAGCTTTATTTAGTATGGCTCTATGGCCTTTGGTAGGTCATGGGGTCAGAGAATATCAGTCATCGGGTCTGCCTTCCTGACGACTTTAATCTTTAAACCTTCCAGTGAAACTGTGTGACCCATCATTAGCAAAACGCATGAAAAATGGCCAAAGTGTATATTTGGTTGCACGTGACATCATAAATTACCAACAGGACCATTCTGAACAACAAGTTTTCCCTGGAACTGAACAAGAAAAAAATGGGGAAACAGGGCTCCCACTGTCACCACTGCCTATCAGCAGACACCACCAGGATGAGGTGATGCTGTGGTGCCCCAGCCAGGTCTCCACCCTCAAGCAGTCACTCACCTCTGCCAGAGGGGAAATCTTGAAATCACTTTGACTGAGCCCCAAACAACGCATTTGTAAAACACCAGCAGTAACACCTTACCCTGGGAAGTACAAGGTGGTGCTGACTATCTGTGTTTGATCCCATGCTCCCCTCCTGCCTCATTACCTTTCATAGATCCAAGACCATGAAAAGGACCCAATTTCTATATATCCTTTCACAAAAATTTCACTTGATTAGAGTAAAGGTTGTTCAAACACTTTTACTTATAAAAAACTGCTATGTTAAAAAAGACATTATTAAAGATATATTCAACCTCAAGCCAAGACACTGAAATCAAACTAAACATAAAAGACCAGAGAAACACACTGTAACTTACTCAATAGTGTAACAAAATGCTATCACTGCAGAAAAACACAAAAGTAATAACAGTAACTTCGATCTTAGTAGCTTTCAAAGTGTTAGGTAGTGATGGAAATTTCCTAACCTGATTTAAGAAATCTATTCTGCTCTGCAGTCTCTTCATTTTTTTCCTCTGTGATGTGAAATTTCAAAAGCCTCCAGCATTTTTTCTAATTTTAAGTTGAAGTTCAAGGAATGAATCTACAATTTGTTGAAAAATTACTTTAAATAATAACAATATTTTAATGTATTCCACAGCCACCATCATTCTTTTATACTGCTTGTAAAGATTTCCTGATAAGTGAGAATGAATTAGGAGCTAAACATCTTTGTAAACAGAATTTGAGCAGGGAATTAGAGTACGGTTCCTAAATCACTTGAGAAGATAAATTCAGCTTCTTGGTTATTTGGACTGCTATAATTTTTATTTATCTCTATTTAAGTCACAGGTATATTCCAGTTTATTTATACAGCAAAAGGCAAGAAGCTGTAAGGGAAGCTCAGGAACCTCCTTTACAATTATCATTTGTTTTGTTTACAGGCAATGAAACATGGAACTAAGGGACAGGAACACAGCAACTCTATTCTTCATTAGAAACATGTCTGAGAAAACAGACCCATTCCTACAAGAGTTTTTGCTCTAAAACCAGCCACGTTCATTCATTCCTGTAACAGGAAATGGATTTCACTTTCGTACAATTTAGTCAAGGAACCAAATAGAAGAGGAAAAAAACATAAATTAACCATATTTTAAATGCTTACCTGGAGCTGCACAAACTTCCTTACTAGAAAACACTAGCTTCCTGTTAGTGAGGGTACTTGGGTTGTTTTCTCTTTTGTACTCTACACACACCACTAAGCAATATTAGTCCAGATACAGAATTCAGTATGTACATATTGGGAAATTGCAGAATTAATGTGCAATTTAAACTCAGCCTAAATGCTTATCTAGGCTTGATTATTAAATTGCTTGTGATAGTCTTTAACACACAGCCCTAATGTTGCTTCATTCAATGCACAAGACAGACAATGCTCAGTTTAAGAGCAGTTCTCTGTTTTGTTCCATTACCCATATTGCAATCCTTTGTAGTGCCCTTTATTTCCTATCTGTGGGTCAAAACCTGTTCTGAAGACAAATTTATTTACTTTGCCCAGGCAGTTGTTTGGTGCTCATCACCAGAGGATACAAGTGATTCAGCCATATTATTTTTACTGCAGCCTGGAAAAAGCCAGCATCCGTCTTGTACAGATGCCAAAAGATGTGCAGGGAGAGAAACACAGGTACACCAAATCTGAGACATCTGGCACATGAGCTGCAAGAGAAGATAGCACTACTCATTATTCTGTAGACTCAAAACAACTCTCTAGTGACTTCAGGAGTAGACACGGGTGTTAGAGTGTCTGATTAATCAGAGTGTAGGATCTTGCAGTCAGCACTCAGAAGCAGGGGAATACACACACGATATGAAAAATGCACTGACTTTGCGAAACATCAATGGCAGGGACAAGACTACAGCCCTATTTTTCAGAATCTTATCTAGCTTTTCACCTATATATTTCCTTTCCTGTAGTATTTGATTTATCTACTACATGCCATCCCACTGCAAGAAATGAACAGTCTCTTCCACTGCACAAGTTCCCTGGGCAGGTCTAACTTGAGGTCTGGATAAGGCAGAAATCCCACAGGAAGTGAGGACAACAGGAGAGAAAGAGGCAGTAAATAATTACAGTTAAAGACTGTGTTCTAGTGCACGTGAACAAATGAGCCATATCAAATGACCTCAAATCTGCCATTTTTTTAACCTTTGAGTACGACACTTTGGTACCTTAAAATTATTCTGTGGGTTTTTTTTTTTTTTTCATGCTATTGCCGTACAAAATCCTGTGCTTTATGTGCCAGAGAACTTGTACTTGTTTATGCTACAACAGAATTTTGGGAGGGCAGTAGAGGACTAGAGGGACATTTCTATATATAACTTTTTAACTTAATGCTTTGCTTTTTACTTAAAAGCAATTTTGATTTCATTAGTTTTTTGTTTGATTAGTTAGGGGGTTTTGGGGGGAGATATTTGTTGTGTTTTATTTAAAATAGGGAATTAATTTCATGTGTGTGCCTTTCTTGAAAAACTACACATTCAAAATATCTGATTTATTTATTTTTTTAATTATGAATGTCTTTTCCATGTTACTTATTGAAAAATAAGCCTCAAACCTCATTTAAGTACTGAGATTTGGATCACTTTAAAAGATTGGATAAAAAATGAAAGCTAGCTGAACACCTAAATCACATCCAGAGTGGGACCATCCACAGCAGGACTCTTGATACTGTAGGGCACACTGCCCTACATTAAGAGTGTCACCTAAATAAACGCAAGAACTTCACCGTAAGAAACACACCCAAATTCCTGCAGTGCGGCTGTGACTGTCATTAGTATTTTGCAGTTTTGCCTGCGGCTGGATGGAGTTTCTTTCCCCTCTGTGTCGGAGCGGAAGGCGCGGTGTGTGCGGCCCGATGTCCGAGCCCGCAAGGAGAGGATGCCCGGCCCCGCACGCTGCTCTCCAGCGCCGGACCAGGAGCATCCTCTAGCGGCCAGCGCCTCGGGAAGCCCCTGTGCTCCCCAGGAACAAGAATCTTCTGGAAGGCAGAGGGGGGCAGAAGCCAGAAGGGTACTCAGAAGATGAAGGATATTTTGGCGATCTCATTTATACCTCCGTGTCAGACTAAATGGGAGACAGCTCTTTCCTAGGTCCTGAGTAAAGCAGAGAATCCTTCCCCTTTCTGCTCTGGAACACCCTCATCATCAGCCGTGCTTTGGCGTGTAAGAAAACAACAACAAAAGGAACAGAAACACACATGCACCCACCACCCTCCCCCAAACACACAAACAAAATAAACCCAAACACGACAGTATCTCCAAACATCCACAAAGAGCTCCAAACTAAAACAAACCAAAACATCCCACAAATCCAGCCAGTTTGAAAGGACTGTGTACGTACCCTGAAGTGTGTTACATTTGCATTAAACTTGTAGCCACTTCACTTAATCAACAGCCTCATTACATTCTAATCAGTCTTCCGTGGGGAAAAAAAAAATAAAAAAAGAGACAAATGCAAAAGAAAAAAGAACAATCACATAAACTTCCCATTTCCCCTGACCATAAAACAATCTGATTGTGGTTAAAAAAGAATTAATAAATAACCAACTAACAAAAAACAAACAAACAAACAAACAAATAAATGTATAAAAATATATATATAAAGAACTGCCCAGTAAGACTTCCCCAGTTTAACTACTTGGGAACTTTAGAGAATTTGGTACTGATGTGGACTGAAGTTTGGCTCTCTATACTACTGTTATGAGTGGGATTGAGGCACATAAAAAGCCTATGGTGGGTACACACTGGCTGAAAACATAAATTAGGGCATAAATCACACAGCAAAGTCCAGGAACTAGAAGGCAAAGCACAAGTGCCTCATGTTTTACAGCCCATGAGGACTGCACCAGGGATCAGAAATGGTCACCTTAGGAGCTGCTAGATGAGGAACATGAGCAAGACACACTGGATTTGGCAGGGAGGATGGCTCTTGGAAGACTTCCAGCCTCACAATGGAAGCCTTTTCTCTTTTCCTTTGGCCAGCTGTGCTTTCTCTCAAATGCTTTCTCAGCATTTGCCCTCCAAAACATGAAAACAGAACACATTCACCTGGACTACTCTTAAGAGTCTAACACATTCCAACCATGCCTGGATTAGGAAAAAAAGGTAGCATATTTTGACAGGTATGACAGCGATAAGTACAGCCAGTATATTTATAAATGTGGCTATGTTTGACTCCCTGGCAAAGCTTAAAATTAGTCATGTCCTGATGGGTAATATTTTGAAATAAAATTTTCTAATTTACCGTGGGTTTCTACAGAGGATAATTTTAGGGAATTTTTGCCATGTTTAAAAGCAAACTGTATTTGCCTGTCTTCTCATGAAAGGGAAGTGTGACTCAGTTTTCTCCCATTTCTGCCTGGGTGCAGTCAGAGACAGGAGAGCACTAAGCCACCATGTGCCTGTGCCATGACCGTGACCTGGCCACCATGAGTGGCACTCCAGCAATCTCAGACTCTGCTGCCCAAGGGTGCTGACCCTGATGTACCCATCACCAAAGACAAGCAGATAAAAAAAATTTAAGTGTTCCTGATGTTCACTAGACCTGTGAGCACAGACAAAGTGAAGTGTGTTGAGAGCAGTTGTCTATCACATTGCTGTAGATGGAGAAAACAAAAAATTCACAGGAAAACAAATAGAATTACTTCTGTAGCAACAACTCTCCTTCAGGCACTTAACCTACACTTCTATCAAGGAACCCTGAAGCCTAATTTTTAAACACATGGCACAGATCACATTCACTGCTGATGTAGTTTTACAAACCTTCTTCTATCTTTCAGTGCAGTGGGAACCTGGAGACACTTCTGGTAAAGATATGATGCAGGAGAGCAAACGTACACTCTCAAATTTAATCAGACTTCAAACCCAGTCATGACAGCACATATACATTGTTCTGCATATAGACATATATTTGTACCTAAGTGTATACATACCTTCTGTACCTAATTAAACATACACAAAATGACGCAGTCTTAATTAAGATTACAACAAAGTTATTACAACTAAAGACAGGTATTGCCAACACATCTATAAGAATACAAACATATGCTCAGGGGGAGGCAAAAAGAATATCAGAAACTTAAAAAAAAAAAAAAGAAAAAAAAGAATAAGGAACAAAAGACATGATAAAGTCCAGTTACAATTCTGGTAAGTTTGCCAATAAATGATGCACCAGAAGGCAACAAGAGAAAAGCGAGGAGGATGACCTATGTCATAAGAACATAAAATACATTAGAAAGCTACAAAATTACTAGCAGGATAGAAAATATTGTAATGATTATTCCCTCTTTCCCGTTAGGGAGCCTCAAATACAATTATCAGGCAGCAGCTTTAAAATCTACGAGAGAAGTACATTTCCACACAGCTCATATCTAGATCCTGGAACTCATTGCCACAGAACACTTAATTAAGTGTAAATGTCACCATGAAAAACGTTGCAAATATATGCAAGAAGGTAAATCACAGCCTATTAACACAAAGATACAGATATGGCCTCTGGCTTAGGACAGTAAACAGCCTGATCCATAAAAAAATGAGTAAATACAGAAAGGATGAAGAAACATCACTATTTTTCTGACCAATTCTTCATGTTTTCCATTTTTTACCTCTGTAAGGTTTTATTTTACTTGTCTTCTCCATGTAAGCTTATGTCTGTAGCCTATGAATTACTTTACCCATCACAAATGTTTCATGGTTTGTTGCTACTGCTGTAATCACCAAACATTCACAGCATTCTTCCAAACCTGCCAATTCCTACATAATTCAGGGATACTCTTTCAGCATCCCAGAGTAATCCAAGAAAAGTGTTTGTATTTACACCTTTCTAAATCACTCAGTCATTTTCACCTGGTAGATTTAATATTTTTTTATTATCTTTATATTTCATCTTACAATACTGAACTTCCAGGACTTTTAGAAATGGAGAAGTGAAAAAAGCGCAACTTATAAATAGTACTGTGATAATCCTACACACATAACAATGAAATGAAAACTGAACAGCTCTTTATAACCACTGCTTTATCTTACTGACACTGATTTGCTGAAAAATGCATTTACAGATTGATTCCTAATCAATTATTAAAGCTTTATTAATGCTACAGGTAGCATGAGCTATTCCTCTAGTAGAAATACCTCCATGAAAAGTTCACAGGTGGCCATAGATGGGTTGGATTCCCTTTCAAAAAGCTAAAACTGCTCCATATTCTAGTGCATATTGCCAGCTAACTAGAGCAGAGCAAAGCAGCATTCACTGGAGTTCTTGCAAGTTCCACAGAGATTAAGGAATCACCTAAACTTAAAAAGATGAAATTTTTACAGCCTTTACTACAGCAGAGTTCAAACCTCCATGGCTGAGCTTTGTTACCAGAATATTACACAGCATCAGGAGGATCATTACCAAAACCAGCAGCTGAAGAAAAAAATGCACCAAAACCATAAAGCAGTAGCTCATGCCTGCCCACAGAAAGACTAGCTCATCATTCCATTACATACAAAGGACATCTTAGCCATGACTGCAGCCCAGTATTAAGCCAAACACAGTCAATAATCACTGAAATATTGTTATTATTGTTTTTTGTGAACATAAATATGTTGTGAACATAAAAATCTGCTGGAAGCAAACTGATACCTTTTCACAGGCAAGGAATCCAGTACCTTCAAATTGTTATCATCCAAGTGTAAAAATACAGATAATTTAAACTATCTTCTGGATTGGGTTTTTCTTTAGTATCTTTTCCTTTTTTTTCCCCTCATCAGTAAAGATACAATTCTACTTTCTCAAAGTTGACAGAGACTGGACAAACTCATCCTTTTAATAATATAATGGGGTTTTTAAACCAGTCTGTTATAAAACAGACTTGATTTGATGCTGGTGTGGTGAGGTATGGAAAAGTACAAATTTTACAGTATAAAATGGAAGGTTCATGGTGGAAAACCATCTACTGACTCTGCAAGGCAGACATGCTGACACATTTTATTGCTGCCTAGTGAATACTTAGACAGATTCTACCTGCTTTAACAAAGGAAAGTTTACCCCATATTCTGAAACAGCAACAAAATACTATCTGTATAATAAATCACTCAGAAAACAGTCAGTCCCATGAATACTAAAAGCAAACTAATTCAGTCTCCCTGTGAATAGACATTATACTGAAGTTTATATGGTTGCTGTCTCATGTCCCATCTGCTTCTGTTGTTCACATCAGAATAAACCTTCCCAAATGTGAGAGTATTACACTGATTTAGTAATGAGGTTTACAGATTTTTCAGGAGTATAGGGGTGGGCTACGGTCTCAGTACTGGAATAGCAAACTTTGTTAAACTGATGAAATGAAAGCTGTCCAGCTTGGCCTTTATTGATGATCCCCTCCCCATCCCCAAATGTGGATAATACCTCAGCTTTAGTCCATATTCCATGAGCCTGCCCTTCACAAGGCTAAAATCAGCTTAAATCACCCATTTAGAGGGGCCAAATTTATAAGTTCTACCGTCTTCACAAAAGGGGGATGTTCAATCACAAGCCTTTCACACTAGAATATGTTACACACTTATTTTTTGTGTATTTACTCAGATCAGTAATAGGATAGGATTTACAAGCCTTTGGTTCAGTTTTTTTGGTATGGGCTCCTTTCTTACATACAACATACCAAATTCAGCTTAGACCCAAACAAAAAACAAACAAAAAAACCCCAAACAACAAGTAGTAAAACACTTTTTTAAAAGATACACTAAAATATTTGGGAATTGTAGACATTTCTCCAAAACTACAAAAATATAGCACATTTTCAGAATATAATGTGTTAAAATATCCATACTTTTCACAATGGAATTTTGAGAAATGTGCACAATCTTGCTACCATTTCATTTTCTATTCAGAAGAAAAATCTTACTAATTGGCTAGATATTGTCCTGCATATATCTAATATATTTAAGCAGGTGTAACAAAATCCAGATCAAGAGTACACCTGAAGGAAAAGTTCAAGCCCTGGAGTTGTTCAGGCTGAGCTATGCAGATAATATCTGGGCAATCTTACATCCATTATGCCATATGCCTCTAAAATGGCATTAAATAAACCCATGTACTTTACAGTTCGTAAGTATTCCAAGAGAACAGAAAGTGAAGCTAGAGTAACTTTTTCAAGAAACTGCTTACAAGAAAGGGAACTGCATTATGTCATTGGGAAATACATTTCTGTCATAAGAAGGGATAGAAACTGTAATAAATTAAAAATATGAAATTAATATTAAAAAAAGCCCTTTATGCAATTGTTTCATCTCAGAGCAAGTGTCAAACCTGTTGCTTTCACTATAAATGTGCTGCATTTCATGATGCTAATCTAAAGTTACACACTGTAAAGCATTGGGCAAAGACATTACCTGTATCTGGACTAATGCAGTTTGATTTTTAAGGTATACTGAGGTCTGACAAAGGCAGCCAGACAAGAGAATCTATTGCATTTCTCATAGTTGCATGTAGTAAAATGATCTAGGCATGGACATATGTGGCTCCAGTGTATGTCTGTATTTTGCTTATATAAAAGATATGGAATAACATCCTTTATATGCTGTCATCAGGGATATAATCCTTGTAACTGCCTGCAATTCATAAGATGCAGAGGTGCCAGAAGAAGCATATTTAAGGCTTAGAAAAGCATATTTATGAATTTGAAAGTTATATGTTTAAAGGGCTTTCCGAAGCATTGGTAACATTCTCTCAAATTCAGATTCTACACTTTTCCACTGAAAGTCACTGTGACCATCTCTCCAAAATTATTTTTTATTATGACTTTAACTCACTAGGTGCTTTTTAAGTGCTTCCCTTCAGTCTATTAGATCTTTTGGAAGCTACCTATTAGTTAGGAGTTATTAGAAACAAATCAATGCTCTTGATTAGACTCTCAAAACTGGTTCACCCACTCAACAGATTTTGTGATTTGGAGATGCACAGCAGACAAAGTAAAATATTATCTACTTCCAGTTCTGGGTTTTCCCATACTACTCATGGGAACAGATGCTATAATTGTAAGACAACATGCATCTTACAGTTTTAATCAGCTGGGTTTCATTCATGGCTAGAATCTGTACCTTGCTGTAAAGGATTCTGCTAGGAAAGAATTCTGAGCTGCAGATCTCCTTAGCCAAGTTTCAAGGCCTGATGGCTGCCCTTGCACACAGCTGCTCTGTGACTGCGCTGCAGAAAGCCATTAGTGAGCTTCTTCCCACTCTGGCATCAACACCTGGGTTCAACTACTGCTCATTTAGGTGATGCAAATTCTTGGGTGATCTAACTGCCAATCAATATGAATTCTTAGGACATGCACCCCTTACCTTGTCAAAAGCAAATTTCATTAACTGGCAACTTGTTTCTGCTGACCACTCATCATTCAATAAAGGAATAAAAACTGCTTTCGATACAGCAAGGAAAGATGCACTTAGCAAGTGCATTAACTTATCAAGTTCTGCTCAGGTTGTCTCCTGTCCTATCATTTGTATTACTGCATAGAGCTTAATAGCAGGACCCAGCTGGATTCATTGCTCCACAGACTGGAGAAGAATCAGTTTATAAATAATTGCTTATGACAACTGAATTATCCCGAAGTTTAGAGTCAAGTATTTGCTGTGCTGATCATTTAAAAGATAAGACGGGGATCATTTAATGGAATCTGAAGCACAATGTGGCTGAGGAGATTACAGTTCACAATCTACACTTTCATTACCAGAACAGCATTTAACATAGTATTCCACAGAAGGAATGGCATAGAAAATACTGTAGAATGGGGTATAGTTGCATATGCACAAGATCACCTGCTTTTATTCAGTACTGGTGTTATGTAGTGTAAAACAAGTGTATGTTAATGCCTTCCAACACAAGCCAGGGATTAAAACCTGTGAAGCAATATCTATATTGAGACATTCAATAATTAAAATAGAATGACACTTTGCATGAACCCAAGTTTTACAAAAATCAGTTAAAAATAGTTATTAAAAGGCAATGGTAACAAACAGTGCCTGTTTTCAAGCACATGCCATGCAAAATATTTTCTTTGCAAGAGAAAAGTTAACCTAATTGTGAAACTCTCCCAGTAGCATTTCCATCCTTAGGCAACATTTTACAGCTATTGCTCATGCTGTGCTTCTGGCAGGCAAATGTCATTTTTAAATAACATGGGAGGAATGCAGAGCTGGAGTCAGAGTTCACCAGGAAGATGAGCACAGGGCTCGGGGTTTAGTATACAGGTCACTTGGAACCAGCAGCCATACATTTTCTCAGTAATCTCTGTTGGTTAGAGATCATGTGGTTCACAACAAAGACAGAATGTCTGTCTGTCTGGTATGACAGGAATATAACAGCTCTCAAAACCAGACACTCTCAAAAAAGACATTAATTTAGTCTCAAGCAGCATACCTGAAAGTCAGACAGAAGGCATAAGTTTTAAACTGTGATCTTTCTGCTGACAATTCCCATCTTGCAGAAAATGCAGCACCAGGTCATCCTCTGCCATTAAGCTGTAGGCAAAAAAAGTGAATGACAGAGTAATGGTTCATCCTTGGCAAAAACCAATAATGAGAGAACCCAGTTTTCTAAGTTGAAGTCCAGTTACTGACCAGTTATGAAATATTTTGAAAAGCAGAAGACATTTATTAAGCTTGGTCTTTAAAACTAGTATGCAAAGGTTTTCCCTAAGGAAAAATTACTGTTGAAAAGGGATCTTTCTTGCAAGGCTTCAGGATCTGACTAATTGCAAAGTAGTTTTGTTTTGCTTAGTCAATTATTCTAGCTCTATTCCTGAAGCAGCAATAATGAATAAAAAGATAAGAAGCACCATAATAGTGTTACAAGCTTGTCAGGAGAAATCTTCATCAACTCTTTCAGATGAACAAAGTCACTAGAACAGGCACACTCTTCCTTTTTTATTTTCTTCCTCAATTGCTTAGATAAAAGGAAGAGGACTTAATCACCTCAGAGTTTGTAAGACAAGCTCCATATTACCTGTGAAAAAATACAGCTCCTCAAGTCTCAGAAGCAGAACACATCTACATCTTTATTAATACTAAAACCCAGATGTGAATAGAACTTAACAGACTTGTTTTCTTTTCTTTCTTTCCTATGTTACCCTGAAAATGATGCATTTACACTGAGAGTCTCCAAGGCATAATTTACTCCATTTTGAAGTAAAATTTTTTTTCTGCTTTTTGTTGATCAGATCTGCTCAGGTAGCACAAAATTAGAAGCTTCCAGATTTGCTAGCTGTTTTTCAGAAGTGATACTTGAAGTGACTAGGGCAGTTGCCATGCATAAACTCCTGGCCTCATTAAAGTTTTCACAGAGCTTTCAACATTTTGCTGGTCTAAAGCATTCTACCAGTACTGCTGAAATGAAATGCTCCAAGTACAAACTCATGGCACTTTTCCACAATTGCCATTGAATATTAATTGTATGCTCTCTTCCTTCCTACCCCATACTCAAAATACACTTTCAAATGGAACAAAGTTTTTAAAGAGACAAACATTTCATGTACCATAAGAAATATTCAGCTGGAAACGTTTTGTGACAATTTTTGTTTATTGCATATTTCTTTATCTCAGCCTGGCCATTCCTACTTCAATGTCACTAAGTGTGTATTAAAATGAGTGACACTAGCCATGACCCAAACCATTGAAAGTGAGTAATGATGGGCAGCTGAGCCCCACGTTGAAAAGCTGTTGCCAACCCCCCCTGCTCCTCCTCCCTCACTTTTTCCCAACCTTTTGGCCAGATCTAATTTAAATGTGAATACCTTAAGTAATTGCCAATATTTGTAAAGTCACTATATGCAACTGCATTAAAGACAATAGATTTCTGTGTACTGTTTTGCAAGGAGCTTTTTTCATTTTGTTTTAGGTTTTTTTGCTTGCTTTTTGGGTGGGGGTTGGGGCCTTTTTTGTTTGTTTTTGGTGTTTTTGTTTTTGTTTTAATGCACTGTAGTTGCTGGGAAGGTGCTGGGTAAAACTTGCCTCGGTGCACAATTGTTTTATACACTTTCCCCTTACTTCATTCTTTAGTGAACATCTCTGGAATAAGTAATTACTGTGGGAACACTTCTTTACAGCAATTCTCAAACAGCAAAATTGGCAGAGGTTGGTTTTATAAAGTTCACAAACTGAATGGTGCCTTATTGCCATAAACAAAGGGATTTTAACTACTAGCATTAAAATACTCTAAGAATAACAGATAAGTGAATCTGTGAATAAAGATAAGTCCTTAATTGACAAGAAAATGAAGGATTAAGCTAATGCAGCATTATAGCAATATGCCAGGGATTCAAACTTCGGCCTACATCACCATTTTGGACTAAATGATTATAAAAGCTTTTTGAATGACAGAAAGCAGGACTCCCCTGAGAAATTTTCTGCCTAAAATTTGTCAAAATAAGTGCAACTAGCACTCAGACTCAATATAGAGTCTCTAAATGAATACATAATGTATTTAGTTACTTAAGATAATTGAAGTCTTGCCAATTTAATTAAAATAAGCCATGTATTGAAAGGAAAAGATATTTCAGAATCTCACAACTACTGGTACCACTGGGTGAATTTGATGAATGTGTTTTGTAATCTTCTGCCTATTGGCTTTACCTGACAAATCAAAGATCATTTGCCTGAAAAGACATTTCAGGCAAAAGTTCAGGAATCAAATCCAGAAGTCATAATGGATTTAACTGAATAAGAACTGCTAGCCTTGAACAGCACTGGGTGTACATAAATATGTATGTTGCTGTAAATTCCATCTAGATAGTATCTTAAAAATCTCATTTCTTTTCCATTTGTCCTTGACACCCAGCACAGCCTTTGTAAAACAAATAAATAAATAAATAAAATTAAAAACTAAACGTAAAAAAAAGAACTAAGTGAAATCTGAAGAGTTAAAGCTTCAAGAGGTATTTCAAGCTAATCTTCCTTTTGAATTGAACTAGCGGGTGAATACCTAAAGTAAGATAAATAAACTTTTTGTGATTACACTGAAATCGAGGATATGAGAGAACAAGTTCAGGTTATGATCAGCAGCAAAGGATTTATTCAGACACACTTGTATGATTTTGATAACTATAGCAAAGGAGGAGATGAGACACCCTATACCTATTAATAAGTGCACAATGGCATAAATGACTCCATGTACAGTTAGAAATAGGCAAATAATTTTTATTAGGGCTCCTGGGTACAGATATGGTTCTCCTCTTTCAGGTCTTGTAAAACTGGCTCTAAACCCTACAAGAATGTCACGTGGGGGAGTGGTTCTGAGACTTAGTTTGTCCTAAGCAGTTAGAAACTGTATTTTCTCTTGGGATAACTAGAGCACTTAAGAACAAGAAAGCCTAGATTCTATGTTGGATTGAAATCAAACCAAAGAATTGCAGAATGGTTTGGGCTGGAAGGGAACTTTAAAGGTCATCTAGTCCAACCTGCAATGAGCAGAAGCATCTTCAACTAAACCAGGTTGCTCAGTGCCTCACCCAACCTGACTTTGAATTTTTCCTGGGATGGAACATTGATGACCTCTCTGGGAAACCTGTTCCAGGGGTTCTCCAAATGCTTTTCTCCTTAATGTTTGAAGCAATCTGCAAAGACATGTCACTACACAGGCATGCCCAGATATCTGTGTAAAAACCTTGCCTTACCCAAATTCTTTTTGAGTCAGTCTGAGCTTAGAGAAGAGAAAAGCATTACTCAGTGTAAATAAAGACAGTACTCAACTCCAAAACTGGTTGTTCCACCTTTCCTATTCCTACAATATCCTTCCCTCCCCAACAGCATACAAAGCACAGAAAAAATAAAACTACATCCAAAAGAGTGGACCTTATTTAGTGACACCCATTAACAGGAGATGAATGGAGGCTTCTACTCTGATAATGGATTGTGTTCAGAAGCTCCACAAACCTATGAAATTGTTTTGAACCCCTTCATTATCAAAGAGATGAGTCATACTTGAAACTTTTCATTCTAACCTTGAACTGTGACAGAACATTATCAGCAATCTTTTAGAATCTTTTAGAAATTATTTTCATAGAAAGATTTTGTTATTGTCAAGAATTTTTGTTGAAATTTAAAGAAAAAGCAGGATTTAACCCTGCTTTGAGCAGATAGTTAGACCTCAGGAGGTCATTTTCAAGCTGTATTATATTATTCTTCTATGATAACATTATCATCAGCTCCAATGACCTTGTGGACAGTCACTTTTATATTCTCTAAATTTACAGAACAGTTTTTTTCAGTTTCTGGGGTTTGATTAATTTTCAGACTTATTGGATGAAACAAGTACCAACTTGCAATTTGAGCAATGTCCTTTTACAATTCTGTGAGTTCAATTAATTAATTTGTACCATAATACAATTTAGAATTTTTACCAATACATGAATTCAAATGAAGTAAATAGGTGTGAATGATTTTATTTATTTGCAATAAAAAATAAACTAATAAATTTTCAGGTAATTTTACTGTTACTCCCTCTCTTTCCACAGACATAAAGATGTACAGACAAGTCCTTAAGAGTCAAACAGACAAACTGTTTTAAGAGTGAAATAGCCAAGGCAGAATCTTCTGCAGCACATTAGCTAATCTCTGGTCCCTAAAAGAGAAGAGGAAAGAAAATTAAAAAAAATAAAAAAATAAAAGGAGGGGGGTACACTAGCCATCCAGTTGTTAAATCTGAAATGCAAGTTCCACAGTCTGGAAAAGACTCTGAGGAAGTGTTCCCCACACAAGGTACTTAAATGCAACCAGAGAAAGATGAGCTAAAATAAGACTACTAAAGAAATTGAATTGACAAGGAGAGCAAGTTTACATTCAATAAAGTGAGCAAGTTCAAGTAGAAACATATCTGAAAAAGCAATTCACAATAATTTGTGGGATCTATTTCTTTCTCTGGAGATTGACAAGCTCCAAAAGTGCACATGATTGCTGTGAATGGAAGTCAATATGTAAGGGGGCTCAGAGCCATTTCTGATTGGTTATATAGTTTACCTTTAAAATTTTCTCAGAGCCGGTGTTGGTATGTCCTGTCACTTACAAACAGAGCTCAAAATATTGCTTTTATTCTGAATTTCAAAGTCAAGCACAGAGAGTGGATGATTTAAAAGTTATAGTAGATCTAATTTGGTTTAGAGAAAAACTTTTATAGAACTTCAAAATAACAAAGGAAAACAGTCTTTGAAAATAAAAGGCTCACTAAGTTAAAACGAAGAGCAGAATGCTCCCTTGCTAGTAAAAAAGCGGAGTGATTGCGTTATGGAGAAGCAGTTTTATACATCAAGAGATTGTCTCTGATTTGAAAAAAGACTCATACAAAGGTATGTGGAGTGCAACTGCAGCAGGAAAGAAACGTGGCAGAAATTGTGCCAACCTTGAAAATCTGCAAGGGTTATGATTGTTTTCTTTCATTGGATCTTTGGGAATCTAATTTAAATAGCTCCCCTTCTCAACATGGTCATTACTTGTTCACTGAGACATTTCTCCTAGAAAACACTGCAGAAGTATATCCCAAGACAGCATTTGATGATTACTCTATGTTCATTGTAAGGAGTTATGGAGAATACAACAGAACAATGTCAAAAAATTGTTGCTGAAAGCTGTCCAAATCAGAGGCAATTAAGTGCTGATAAAAAGTTACTTCAAAAAAACCCAGAAGTATAATGAAAGCTTAGGGGTAAATCTAATATGGACATATGAGTTGAACCTGTTGCTAATACACAAGTCATCACACTTTGTGCTTGGACTGTATATCCAGGACAAACTAACCAATGCTGCATGAACAAAGGTGCAATATGGAAATAAAGTTCCAAGCTCATCTGCTCAGCATATCCTTTTGAGAGGGGAACTTGAATTTGAGCACTCATTGTCTGTTCCAGTGCAAAGTTTGCTAAAGGTGCTGTCAATACAGTCACATGAGCTAGGAGACAATTTCTGTAATGAGAAGCAAGCAAAGAATGCAATGGATCCCATTCTGACATAATTAAAGTCAATGCAGATCCATTTATAACAAATTTGCCAGCTTATTTCCTGTGACAGCTTAGTTTGGATACAAAAACCCCCAAGTTCCTTTCAATTCTGTTACCTAACATAAAAATGATGTTTCCTGGGCTTAGTTCTGCTCTTAATACACAAGTTTAAATGGTGCATAAGAGGTCCTAACTTACATAGACAGCTGTGAGAATAATATTCTCCATGGTTAAACCTTGGCAGGTTGGCATCCAGGTCGAGAAAAAGAGAAGAAAATTTTCTTTACACATTAAGTTTAGCATTACTTACATATCTATGGTAGAGTTCCAAAGCAAAGGACTTTGATTACTGCTGGCAAAGTCATGCACGTTCACAAATGTTCAGCCTTTATTCATGAAGTTTATAGAAGTTAAAACCTTACTTTAATGATATAACATCCTTGTGTAAGGTATTTTACAGGTGACTTTCAAACAGGTTACGGCATATAATCAAAATCTAGATACAAATTCTTGTCATATTATGGAAACATAAAAATTTGGGACTTAATTAAAATTTCTCATACCACATTTCAAACAGTACTGCTTCAACTATAAAATCAAGTTGAAAATATTTAATTTCTGAGTCAAACTGCTGATTAAAATCTTTTAGGAGCTGTGGGTGGTCAGCATCTCTGAGAGTCTAACATTTATTTAAGCTGTGACTGATATTAAACCTTGATGTTTGAAATACTTTGTGGTTTTGAGGGTTTTGTTTGCTCTTCTTTTTTAAAAAATATTTTTTGTATATGCTGATATTTATTATCCTTTCTTGTTGAAAGAAAGTTGATCACAGTTGATCTTGAAAGGGAGTTGATCATAGAAGAGGGGTGTGTGTTTTTCTTTTTTCCCACTGTTTTGCTGAGATACTTGGCTGTAAAATTCATATAGTCTTTTTTTTAAAAAAAACAAACAAAACCAAACAGACTAACTCAGGTCTTCTGTCCTTTCCGAAAAAAAACAGTCAGTTCAGTTACACTACCAAATACAGTGCTATGGCAGTACTATTGGGAGAGCCTAAATAAACTGGGATTCAGTGCTGGAGATGGGTTTATCTCCACAATGCAGAGCACGGCCTAATTTGTTCTATTGCCTTTTCTCACTCATTTGATGTTTTCTAGAAAACATCAGAAATTACTTTCTAGCAGCAAATAGACTTTCCTGTGTTTAGGTAAAATAACTGGTGGTCTCAGATCTTCAACATGAAAATTATATTTCTGTGAAGTTGCTTTGCTTGCTGGCACTCTCTATTCAAAAATCAATAACCTGAAGATAATACTTCAACATCTCACTCTCAGCAGGACTGTCATGAGATGAGTAATGTTGCTGTTTGGAATTGCAAAAGGAAACAGAAATTCCTTAAAATAAAAACAAATTAAAAAAAAAATGTTTTGAAAGCAAGGTAGCTGAAATAAAAACAAACAAACCAAAAATCCCACCAAAACACCATGAATTTAAGTAGACTTCTGAGGAAGCACAAGGTGATGTCTAACTGTTCCCTGGAAGGCTCCTATGCAAACCACCTCCTTGAGTTTGAAGCTCTGTGCTGTGGATCAAGAAGGCTGGAAGATGAAGAAGCTCAAGTGTAGGCTTTACCCTGACAGCCCAGACTGTTAGCTCCATGAAAGGGGTACTGAAAGACCAGAGGAAGCCTTGCATTGTCTTAATGGGAAAGCCTGAGCTCCAGAGGACAGAATGGAAGACTCACAACTGTACTGTTAATTCTGGTCACTAAAAATAGGATGCATATCCATACTGCTGTATCATATTACTTGGCTTGTGCTATTGCTTAGGACAGAGTCAGCCACAGGCCAAAACTGTGTCAGGGAGCATACAAACAATTAAACAGCACAGACAATTGCATGCCTGAACTAAAAATAATAACCCAATCCTATTTATTTAATCAATATGGAATAAAAAAGGAAATTTCAAAATCACCTCCCTGCCAGCAGATAGCAGAAATTTGTGTACTTTCAGGAGTTTAAACACAACAGTAGTGGAGTGCCAAAGCTGTTAAGTTTAGCTGTGGTTCAGAGATATTTGAAACCAGGACCCAGCCAGTCCAGCAGGACTGAGGGGCACCACATCTTTAGAAGTCCTGAGTAAGCTGATACCCTCCTATTGTACACTTGCAGGATCATTTCTGTTTGGAAATATTCTGTTTATTTAAAAGTGATCTTGCTTTCTTTGCACATAAACACAACTTGACTTTTTATTTTAAAACCAAACAGAATTACTTGCTTTAATTTCCTGCTTCTTGACTACTTTTGCAGGAAGCAAAGCTCACTTGTGGGCACAGAAACAAGAAATAAGATGCTGGCTTTCATCAGCTTTGTGGGGAATACTGAATAGATGATATCTAGGAAGGGAAAGTAAAAGAAAGACACATGCATTAGAAATGACACAAATGGTAGCCATTGCTATTTTTACTGAGTGTTGAAGTATTCATATTTAAGTGTGTATTCTTTAGATGAGGTAAAAATTTTACTTGTGAAGTTAAGAATACAAATAACATGTTAGTCACAGCATCATGTGTAGGCACAAGCAAAAGCAGCTATTTCCAAGAGCATTAAGTTTATGTCTGTAGTGTTTAGAACTAGAAATTACAAGTGGCAGAATGCTTAGTAAGCAACATGGAGTTAAGCAACTTATCACAGTGAGCAGGGGAAGACTGACACAATCACAGAGAAATATGCTTAAAAGAGAATCCTGAGCAAAGTTTTTCATTCTCTTTAGCAACTTTCAAGACTATGTGAAAATGCAGTTTCACCCATCCACATTTCAGGATAGTTGTAATTGGAAAATAAATCATTGATAGAAAGCTCTTTCCAATCCATTAATTTGGGAAGGGCACTTGCATAGCTGCTGAGTGAAGTAGAAACCAGTACTGAAATAAAAACAAAGTGGCAGGCAGGTCCAAATGAAAAGTGGGGGGAAAATGCTGTTGAAGCACAAGATCTGCTAAAAACAGGTGCAAAATTACAAAGGTAGAAGCAGAAGAACAGCAGTGCTATCATGGTGCATGGCCAGTATGGAAATCATGAGCATCCTCAGCTCTGGGTCTTCTGGGAAAGCCACTCTTTAGTTCAAGGAACAGACATGATGAAATTATGAATAAGTGAAATGATAAAAAAATACTAAACCCTGATAGATATGGAAGTTTACTCAACCAAAAACACACACATTATCACACAAATGTAACTATCTAGGAGAGACCAAGATAGTCTTCACTTTTCTAGCTGGCACTGTGACAACAGTCATGCCATGAAACCTATGCAACTTGATAATAAAATCAAAAATAATCTCTAGGGCAGATTTATTGTGTTCCTGACTTTATTGGGTATTATTCTTCTCTGTTTGAGTTCTTGTCTCTACAGAAGAAATACATAAAAAGGATAATTGTTCTAAGTCAAGAGTAATCCAGGACAAAGACTGATGATCACTATGGAAGAGATTTAATAATTACGTCTTCTACTATCAGAATATGAAATATTCAATTTGAGTGGTGGCTAGTGCTGGAGCCTTCCTCTTGAGCAAATAAAGGTTAATCAGCAAAGTGACCTGTTGAGATGTACATGTTGGAAGGCTGGACTGCCACAAAAACACTCCAATTTATGTCTCAAAATGAGATGTAGAAGCCAGAGGAACACTCATTGGCACCCAGCCCTATTCTGTACTTTTAATATGAACTATGTAATTTATTATTTCCAAATACAATTTGGTTGATATATTTTATTCAAATGATTTGAATAGTACCTGCAATGTCATATGAGATAAGGTTGGTAAAATCTTATGACAGTGTAACAAAAAAGCTGAGGCTACAAGACTGAATCTTTCCTAGCACCTGACCTAAGAGGAGGAGATGTTGTTCTTTGTTCATTAGATGTGGCCACTGCATCACAGTCTGCACTTGCAGAAGAGACTCTCCCACCACTGCTGTGTGTCTGGGTGTGTTCTCACAGTCTGGACACACCAGTTTACACCAACTCAGCCTCACTGTGGTAAAACACCAGTGTTAAGGAGAGCTGCTAATGCAGTGGTAAAGAAACAAATCCAAACACTAATGGAGCTTGTCATAGCTTAAATTTTTGGACCATAACTATAGCAATCTGTAAGTTTACAAGCTTTTCTTGTTGCCCTTGATGTCCCTGACCAGATTTAACTCTACCAGGGCTTTAGCTTTCCTAACCTGACCCCTGGTGGCTCAGACAATTTCTCTGTACCTCTCCCAAGGGTAGCTGTCCTTGCTTCCAACCTCTGCAGGCTTCCTTTTGTGTTTGAGCTTGTCCATGAACTTCTTGTTCAACCACACAGCCCATTGAAGTATTCCTGCAAATTCCTACAGGTTTCCTTAAGGACAGCTTGACTCCTCTGACCACATCAGCTCTGCGTACCTGCCCCTGAGAAATCCTTTTAGAATGAAACTCACCTGTCTTTTGTGTTGTCTTTGTGAACACTGTATCAAAACAAGAGAAAAATTTCATCTGTGGGGTAAATGAGACAGGGGTCGCAGAGAGGGAAAAGTAAATCTTCATGAATACTGTTTGGACAAAAACTTCTGTGAATAATTCATTGAACATCCTCTGAGATGAGAGGAGTAGTAGCATCTCCCGATTTTTCTTGCATGACAGTGGTAGTTAGCCATACTTTAGATAATTAGGTATTTTTTAATCATCTGATAGTACCAATCAGAAGGTCATGTAACAAAAAATAACTAGAATTTATAAAGTGAGGTGATGGTTTCCTTTTTCTTTAAAGGAGAGAAAGAGAAACATGACTGGAGAAATTGCATTTTAGAAGACACTGATAAAGAGAAATGAAAACTTCTTGGTGCAATAATCAATTCTGCCTTTTTCACTGAGAGGTGTGATGGAACAAGGTGTTCCACTTTATACAATACTACTTTATCTCTTACACTGTTTGAAATAAAAGTATTTTGTTTGGAAAAAAACACTGAATGTCTGTTAGTTTATGGTTCAGTCACATGTGGTAGTTCAAACTAAGACCAGAAAAGGGTTACCCAAATTATTTAGAATGGAAGGTACCTTGGATCTAGAGCAGCACACAGCTAAAGGCTCCAGAGCCTCTAAAAGGTAAAAGGCTGGTGGCTCCTGACCTGAAAGTTTGGGAAGTAAGAGGCCCAGTCATTGCAATTCAGGAATGCTTTAGAACATAAAGATGTAGTTTGTTGAAATGGTATGAGTATTCAAAAGGGAGCTGTCATGGAACCATGTGATAAATGCACACATTCCAACATACAAACCTTTCAACAACACTGAGAAAACATCAAAGTAGCAGAGTCTAATTTCTCTTACTAATAACCTCTTAGGCAGAAAGATTAATCTGTGCCAGCACCTCCACTAGACCCAAGATGACTATGAGAAGATTTCTTTATTTTGCATATTACTTTTCCTTAGTGGACCACACACAGTCCCCTTGTAAAAAATAAATTGTATGTGGTCATTCTTTTGTTTACTTTTTTTTTTTTTTAGTATAATAACAGCTTTGGAAGTGTTAACACCGTAGTTGCTATATTCTGCTTATGGTTTCCAGGGAAAAAAACATACAATAGGCTCATTTCTTTTAAAAAAGGGACTGCTAGGAACTGTGAGCACTAATACTGAAATTTTAAGTCCATTTTACTTACTTATTCTTTGGAAGACTATAGAAGAAGCCACTTCAAATGCAGTCAGGAACTTAAGGCCAGTTCTTCCAATACATATTACTTGCATATATAATTAAAGAAGCCATGTTTAAACTGTTTTTCATAAATTCAGTGCTTTTCTGAGGACTTACCACACTCTGTGACATTTCATTTGCAAAAGTTCATGATTATGCATAAACAGAAAGACTATGAATTAACTTGATTTTGTACCTCCAGAAAAAAATGGGAATCTTAAGAGGAGCAGGGTATATAATAGCAAGAATAGCTGTAGGGCAGTATGAACCTCCAGGGGAACACCTCCAGGCATACAGGTTATAGCCCTTTCCAACACATGTGTAAGTAATTCTATCACCAGACTTATATGCAAAATTTGATTTCTTTTCTGATAAGCATACCTGGTAAAACCAGCAATATTAACTCCACAGATTTGAACTAAAAATGCCACAGCTCTGGGAGAGATTTCTACATTACTATCAAGTCTTAATAATAAAGGTCTGTACTTTTATCATTTTTGCAAATTAAATTCAGAGCTAGGGAGGACAGTAAGCTCAGCACATAATTCAAGAGATACTATGGTGTTTTTAGAAAGATTGTGCTGTGAAAAATCCAAGAAACCAAGAAGTCTTCCAAAGGCTCAAAGAAACCAAAGCAAACTGAAAACATGCAGCCACCTCCGCCAGAGACTAAATCAAAGCCTTACACAACTAGCAAGCTAAATTTTGAGCAAATCCACCTTCAAAGGGAATATTGCCCACACGACTCTGTCAGTCCATCACATCTCTAAATAGCCACCATTAGCAGTGAAAGTTTTCCAGCAGCCAGTTAAAATTGAATGGATAAGGGAAGCACAAGGCAGGTGGAGTCAGTGAAATGACAGGTCTGCCTGTGGGCATACATGAGAAAGGATGGAACACTGAAAATGCTCCATTTCCCAGAAATGTAACAGATGAATACAACTGCCCTAAGAGATTTCCACAACGTATTCTACTTGCTATGAATGGGAAGAGAAAGCCAGATTATGTGATTTCAGTGATCATCAGCTGGATTCCCACTTCAGAGCAGAGTGAGACCAATGCTGGAAGCATTCAGAAATGGGAATCATGTTGCCCTTCCAAGGTGAAGACACTTACCTTTTGTTTTTCAAATAATGATTGCTTTAACTTCTGCATGACACATCTGTAAAAACTACCATACTACACACCTACTTAAACATTTTTGAAGCATTTCATCTCATTATTCAAGCCTGGAATCAAACATCCTCCTTGCCTGAGTCCCTTCTTGCCATTTAAGTAATCCCAATCACTGCAAGAGTACAATTACTTGTATAAAGGGACTGTTCAAAGTGAGACAAAGTGGTAGAGTAAGGCCCTAACTTACAAAGCTTAATAATAAAAGCTGGAGATTTTTATTGCCTGTGCATTATAATTAATTAGGTACAGAAAATCAAAGAGGAGAAAAGAAACAGTTTTAGTGACAATATGTGCATTATTTCAGTGAATTGAGACTAGGGGTTTAAACTCTAATGTCTGCTGTGATCTCTTCATGCAGACTTTTTTTGATAAATACAAAAAGCTGTGACCTCAACAAATAAAAGTGAAATCATTCATTAAAAACCATAATAGCAATTAAACCCAACTTTGGATCCAGTCAAGAAAGCCACAGTCTGTAGTAGTTGGATTCACAAGAGGAAAAAAAAAAAAAAAGGAAATTCATTCTCTGATTTCTACTTTGGAAAATAAATACTACTTATGCAGTCACTTATCTTGAGAAGGAAGGATAAGCTAATAGCATTTTTGGTCTGAAGCCACCACTTCATCTCCCTGCCTCTTCCTCTCTTCTTAACAAGAGCAAATAACAAAAGAAGAAAGCGAACTCTTTTCCAAGGCATGATCCTCTATAACAAAGTAAAAAGCTCTGCAAATTACCCTTTAAAAATAACAATTAGCTTTACTCTTGCATTTTTTGAAATATGAGTATATTTGAGTCAATGTAGTAGTAGTGCACAGACAGCTCAAAGTAACCAGGTTTGCTCACTAAACTACATTGCCTGGCATTGATGGAAGAACCACCTGTAGAACATAAGAAGGTAATTTTGTGCCCCCAGAGACAGAGAGCCCTTGGATGCTTTGCTGAAACATCCATTCTCCTTTCCAGCCAGCAATGTCTGCATGTTGCACACAGGGCAAAAGAGGGATATTCTCTATATGAGAAAAACATGTCTCCCTCCCATCCACCTAACCTGACTGCCAGCTTTGTTTCATGGTCTCAGCACTTTTTGCTCCTGAGTATGAAGAACAGATGCCAAAATCCCATAAAAAGGAACAGCTTCCCGCAAGATTTCTTGCAAAATTCAGCATACTAAAGAAGGTTTTGACAAACCATTAACAGAGTCCAGAAGAACAGCTCCAAGGCAACAACCACATTCCTAAATCAAATGTCCTTGCTTTAATTAGAGACAGAGAATGTAGTGAAAACAGCAGAATCAGAGTGCATTAGGAGAGTTTATGGTAAAATCTATGGAAACAACTTCCAAAACAATGTAAATTAATAATTTTACAACTTCCAACTCTGACATTATTTCTTTGCTAGTAGCTCTGATTTCTGATGGAAATTTTTCTTTTCATCTTTTCCCAAATCCTTTTCCTATGTTTTCCTACTCAGAAATCATTTTCCTATCAAATCACCTTTCTTCATTTCACTTTCCCCATTCCTTTATTTATTTTTTTTTGCTGTACAACATAGAAATGTTACATTCACACCAGATTTCAAATATAAACGAACCACAAAACAAAGTCACAAAATAAAAGCATATTGATGAAGGTTCTGTGGATATTTTTGGCTAGAAGACATCTCTTGCTTCAGCATGCACTTCAAGGGAAAGCTGTGCTCATATTCCAAACTGCCATCAGATCAAAAAGGCTTTGCTGCAGGAAGTTGAATTTTCCTTTTGACCTCAATGAGCTTTGCTCTCTTGTATGACAACCACAGCTTGTTTTCACTAGCCAGAAGCTGTTTTATAGTTATAGTTATGTTGAACTTTCCAAAAGTGATTCAATGTAAGTGTGAACATGGGGTTTTCCCAGTAGAATGGAAAGAACATGGAAGCAAGAAGTCAAAGTTCTTACATAAAATTACACTACTTCCACATGAAAAAATCCTTTATTTTAAGCCAAAAGTCTACCTGTGACAGACCTCTGTATAGAAGAGGCCTTGGAGTCCACCTGTTTTGTTACAGTGGTTTACTCTTCACAAATGAAATTGCCTCCTGCTCAGAAGTTCTGGTACTCCTTGGTCCATCTTCCTAAGAGCATTAAAACTTAACAACCACTCCCCATTAACACTATACACTGCCACACATACCCTGGCTGAGACTACATGAAGGCTTACATAAGCTCAGCCACTTTTCCCAATCTTTCTGTCTTCATTTACCCATCACAATTATTTGTGCTTCACCTGAAATGCTGCACAGTGCCATAAGAGAAATTCTTTCCGCTCTTTCTCAAGGAACATATCCTTTTCATCACTGAATTACTAGCCATAAAAATATGTGGTGGTAAATCTCCACATCTCTGTATTATCTTATACAAAGGTTTCTAATAGGTGTTGGAATTTCCTTCACATTTTAGCCTCCATAGAAGAGAACTGAACAAAATACATTCAATTTCTGATTTAATAAAAAAAGCTGAAAGAAGAAACATGTCAATTGATTAATTAAAATGTGTCTCTAGTAAAGATTTTCTTTACCTTGCTGTCTGATAGCTACAGAAACACCCAAATATTTTAATTTGGGCTAAAATTTTTCTTAAAAGTTCAAGAACTTTTTGCATAGAATTTTTGATTTTTCCTTTATTTTGAAAGGGAAAAGTTGAGCAAGTCACACATGGGCATTGCCCTGGCTTTTTTTTTTTTCCTTATTTTCTCCAAGCATTTTTCCAGCTAATTCTTGCAGCTCATCATACTTTGGGGGTTTTTGGTTTTTCAGTAAGTTCCCTTTAAGTACAGTGTTTTCTCTCAGGCTGGAAGATTTTTCAACTGTTCCTAAACATTTCTAGGATTCTTTTCTAGGCAAATGTAGCCCAGGAAAATGCTTGTGTGAAGGGTTTCAAGAACTATGTTCACAGAAAACAGATCAATTCAGTGGATTCTACTACAAAGCAAATCAGGAAATGAGAACTAAGAAGTTCTGAGCATCACAAAATACTCATACAGAGGGTGCATTCTAAACATGAATCTGATTGGATTTCTGTACAACACCAATGCAGGTGTTCACTGGCTTTCCACTTGTACCTGGTCTCTTGGCACAAGTCAAGTTTAAAGTGCTTATTCCTAGTTTGTTTTCACTAAATAAAAAACCAAACCAATAAATCACAGAGCTATTGACTGTGATTCCCCTAAAAACATACATTCATTCTATATTGCCAAACAGAATTAGTACTTTTTAGCAAATTTTCTATCTTCAATATCAGATGTTCCTTCACTTGTGCTTTTCTTAAATATTAATAAATATAATTATTATAAACCCACACACCCAAAAATATTATTTCAGGTATGCTTTCTCAATATACTGTAACTTATAATGCAAAAGCTAGACACAATGCATTTTTATACATTACCATAAAAATCTACATGGAGACATAGTTCTAGCACTGTTAAAGGCTGGCTCTTATTCACCATTGTTCACAACAGTAAATTCAATAAAAACACAAAATAAATAAAGAGACAAACAAGACAAACAAGAGGCATAAGCAAAAATAGAAATCTTCCTCTAATAAAAGATAGCAATACCTGGTGTTATCTCCAAAACTCATCTCTGAACAGATCAACTCACCAGGGAACAGTTAAAAAATTGCATTATCTTTGTAATAAAACCAAAGAAATAAACTCATCTGTGAATGTCATTAATGCCTTTAGGTGCTGCTCTAAAGATTATGCACAGCCATGTAACAGCTGAGAAAATTAGCTTGTTTTTCTAAACAGCACTTCCCAGCATTTTCACAAGTGATATTGAAGCTTCCTGTCTGATTGGACCAGGCAAATCTAATTGCTAATTTAGCAAAATGCACTGGTTTCTTCCTCCTAACAGATGCCTGGTGTGTGTTGCTGTAATAAGCAGTCCACTGAATACATTTGAAGCTACCACATGAATGGAAAACCTTTTCCAAGCACCAGTGTGAAGAAGAGGGATCACAGCAAGAGCATTTAAAACAAAACTGAGGCAATCCCTGGAAGTGTCCAAGGCCAGGTTGGATGTGGCTCTGAGCAACCTGGTCTGGTGGAAGGTGCTCTGACCATGGCAGGGGGTTGGAATGAGATGATTTTTAAAGTCTCTTCCAACCCAAACCATTCTGTGATTCTATGATAATTCCTTTAAAGAATGTCTCATTTTCCAAGGTCCCAAAAGCCACAGATTTGGACAGAAAGGATGCAACTGATTCATTATTCAGAGAAAGAAAAGTTGGATTGGATATTAGTGAATACCAAATATATATTAATTATTGATTATAATAATACTAATTGAGTGTGGTCTGTACAACCAGTTGAAATCCTTTAGGTCCTTTAAAATGTTTTATCCACATACAATGGGATAGCACACCACTAGAATTGCACGTTCATTCATTATTTTTCAAAGATTCTAGATGTGGGATTTTATGAGGATTTCTAGCATCTGGCCAAAAATACACAGGATAAACAATAGATTAAGCTGCCTATCAGGGTTAAGTAGAAAAAAAAAATAAACATTAAGGTTATCTATGCAGCAAGGAATATTACAACTAACAAAGGCGAGTAAATTATAGAAGCTGGAGGCACATTTCTGTCTGGGAAATAAGAAAGGAGTGTGAATTCTTGGAAGTTTAAAATGTAGAACTAGCTCAGCAGAAGATAACATAAGTTCTGGAAAAAACATCTAACACTGAGATTTCCATACTGAAAGAGGCTGCTGATGCTTCAGCTTATCAGGTCAAAGAGATGAAAAAAAAAACCCACCAACCCTTTTCAAACTGATGTGTGACATAAATGCCTCTTTCTTTCCAGCATTTCTTTGGAGGCCACTTACACTGTTTTATATTAAGTAAGAAATTCACAGGACCTTTGCCTGCAGTAAATACACTTTTTCCTGAGCTGACTTGCTGCCTGTTGCTTACCAGATGCACTTAGCTCTATGATTCTGCATGGATTTACATCATACAAGGCTTTATTTTCAAGGATTATCCAAGTGAAAAAGGAATCTGAGTATGCACCTATATTTCCTGGTTGGTGTTCCACTTTTTCACCAATGAGTGAATTACCTCAGCAATCCAAAAAGTTACTTGAGCTCCCTTGAGAGTCTATCTAATTTCCTTAAACTGGATGGAAAGGGCATGATCAAAGTGAAAATGTACACTGAGAGACTTGCTGAAATAATCCACCAATAGGGAGGACAGAACCAATGGACTGAATTGTTTTAAGTGGGAAATAAACTTGCTATTATCAAAGTTCAAAATATATACTGAGTACAAAGGAGAGAACAAATTGTCTAGCTCACTAGCTGTATATAAAAGTTGGAAAAGAGCTGATAAATGGATTATCTCAAGAGATAACTCCTTAAAAATCAGTTATGTATTTTCCATTCTCTCCTTTCCAAAATGTAGTAAAGGATGTGTTTGATTATGACTAGTTGAATTCTTCAAAGTAATGGTCTCTATATATTTGTAGCACTTTTTCAGAGTGCACCTTACTAACATAGATCAGCAAATACACTGTAAGAGTCCAGATGAACAGAGATGTCTAATTAGGAGTGATTCTGTATCCTTCAGCACTGTGAGTCAAACATCCTTGATTTACACCCTTCTGCTTAGGAAATGTGTAATTGTATTTTTAAAAGATTTTGAATAGAGCAAAATAACACCACTTACAGGGACAAGTTATGAACATGATTGTAGAGAATAATCTATATGTTCTTGTACAATGCTAATATTGAGCAACTGGAGAATGTCCACATTTTAAAGAAATAAAGTGGGATTTATGTACCAAAAACTGACAGAATTTGCTGCAACATAAATATGGAGACTGTGTGGAGACCTGATAGCAACCTTGGAGTATTTGAAGGGACCTGCAGGAAAGATGGAGAGGGGCTTCATAAGGAATTGCAGTGATAGAACAAGGAGAAATGGGTCTGAAATGAAAAATATGAAATTCGGCTAAATATTAGAAAGAAATGCTTTACTGTGAGAGAGGCGAGGCCCTGGCACAGGTTGCCCAGAGAAGCTGTGGCTGTTCCTTCCCTGGAAGTGTTCAAGGCCAGGCTGGATGGGGCTTTGAGCAACCAGGGATGGTGGAAGGTGTCCCTGCCCATGGCAGGGGGGTTGGAACTCGATGAGTTTTAAGATCCATTCCAACCCTTAACATCCTGTTCTTAACACACTGCACTGCATTGCTTTTGTTTCACAAGCTCCTGATTCCTTTAGGTCTGCAGTGATGTAAAGACATTGCCCTGACTGCTACAACAAATATCAAGATTCAATATCTACATTGGTAGGAAGGCATGAGGAATTGAAAGTTACAAAGAAGTCTTTGAAAAATATTAATAACTTTCACTAATAACAAGCACTAGTAACAGGAACTATTAAAATAAATGCAATAAAAGGAATAATGTATCTAACTAGTTAGAAGAGCCTAACCACTAGTGCCATGAGGCAACCAGTTGTGAGGCACACAAAATTTGTACCCAGCTCTCTCTTAGAGACGTGTTTTAGTGAGGACACGTATTTCTGTATTCCACAGACACTGGTGTAAGAGAAACACTGCTAAAGGAGGCTGATCAGGTAAATTAAAGAAGAAAGGGAATGTTGTCATTTAGGCCACACAGAGTTGCCAGTGACACAATGTCTCACATACCCACTGCTCCCAACACACACTGGTGCAGCTGGAGACCTCTGACTTCAGACAAGGGACAGGGATCAGAGTGACTGCTCAGTCCTTGTTTGGGCTGGCATTTCAGGCTGTCTCCACACCCTGTTGTAGCCGTGTTTCTGAAAGACCATCTACCAGAAGCACCAAAGAAAAAAGGCAGAATTTTGGAAATAACCTTATTTTTCTCCAACTACTGTGCTCATTTCCCTTGATACCAGTGCAGGTGTGACTTGCAGTGTGTGAACCACTGGATGCTCCCCTGGCCCCTACCTACCTGTATCACAGCACAGGAGGGCAAGTTTTGCTTCAAATATCTCATATCATCTACACAGGCCAATAAGGGACAGGTGGTTATCATTGTCCCCTGCAGGGAAAAATGACCAATAATGCAATAAATCCCATACTATCTCAGATATGTATCAGAATGGCACAGGAAAACACAGCTGTGGGGCAGGACTTTATGTAGTCAGTTAAGTCATAGTTTTTAGAAAAGACACAAATATAGTTTCAAATACATGCCAGTAAATGAATATGCACACTCAAATTATGTAACTCTATCAACATAATGGTTTGCATTCACACCAACATTCATGTTGATGTTGGTTTCCAAATTTGGATTGGAAGCAGAACCACAGACTATCTTCAAAAAAGAACTCAATAAACAATTTGCAAATGCAATTATTTAAATTTTTTACAATGACACAATGTTGACTATTTAGAAACATCTCCACAGAATCAATAAAGCCCCAAATTTTCCAGATCTCTCTGATCATTGTATCTTTCTAAAAACTGTGGCAACGACTCAGCATTTTGTTGGTTTTCAGTGACTGAAGTGGAAATATATTTTGTTACAAAACACCAACAGATTGTCATTCCTTATATTCTTGTTTTCAGCTTTAAGTAGTGCTTGGGTGTTGTTTACAATGTAAATATTTTTTTTCAGCATGGCAATCATCATTATCACAGGCTTAATTCTATGCCCATATTTTGCAGGACCAGAAACAAAGGGAAATAATTTCAGTTTTGTAGACCAATTAAAGCAGCTGGTTTAACAATAAGAGCTTTTGCAAAATATATGTACATTTACATGTACTTAGCCTATTCTGCTTGGACAGTAAATCTACATCATTGTCAAGATTTTGCATATATTACCATGAATGATATGTTAATAACTTAAAGATCCAAAGCATTATAACTGCCTCTCACTAAAAGTCTTCCACTAATTGAAGTAATCTACAGGAAACAGCCATAGAATATAAATTTCCTGGGAGAAATAAATGGGAATCTAAGAAGCAGCTATTTCACACACACAGTGGTTGTTTCTTAGGTATTTGATGGGCAGGCTTTAGGACAAGGCAGCAACCCTCAGTTAATAGAAAAGGGAAATACAGCCTTACACTCTAATATAGCAGCCTACTGAAAATTCTTAATGTAGGGAATTTTTACACAGCAAAGTGTTTTACCATTTTGGATTTTCTTTTATTGCCAAGATGGTCAAATTATGGCAAATTAAAAAATCTGATGTTGAAGGGGACATTCCAAAAGGATTTTAAACTGTAGAAATAGTTCAACTTTGCTGATAAATTGTAAACACCTCTGAATATTCAAGAAACAAAAATATCTTGTTTTAATTGGCAACAGTGTTTCCATTTTCTTTTATGCACCATCAAAATTCCCTAAAAAGAACAATTTAGTGGCTGTTTTTGGTTTTGTACATATACCATGTACTCAACTGTATTTTATTTATTATAGCTAAAGTAAATTGATTTCTGAAGATGGCACTGAGGAAAATTTAAATGGATGCCTAAGAAAAAAACGTAAGGACACACAAACACAGAGATACTTTCCTGCTATAACTTCCTAGTCTGCAGCAATTCACATGTCAGGGATTTCCAGTGTTCGAGGTAATACCAATTACCTATTACCTACTATGTTTACCAATTCTTCACAAGTCTTTAATTCATGAATTTGAGTGAATACTCTTTGAATAAAGGCAATTTTTGGAACAAAGATAATTTTTGTAGTCAGGAGTGTCATGTGGTGAAATTTTCCATTGTATACATACACACTTTTTGTGTGTATGTATTAATATATCTCCTGGATCAAAAATGAGAACACAAACCCAACTGCTCTTCTGGTACTATGACATGCTAAAATAGAACTTGCTATGTGCACTTTTGTCAATCCAGATTTAAGTTTTTATTAGGTGATTTTTAAATTTGTTCTGAAGAAACTTGACCTGGGGTGAAATATAATTTTTCTGTTCTATACCTGTGTTTATACACTTAAAAACTTTTGGTAACAAAAATTACCCAAAGCTAGATCAGATTTTACAGAAACAACAGTTTTCATTGCACAGCTATAAATTCCCCACCCACTCTACCAGGTGCAAAACAGCACAAATTCTACACACAAGGTCAGATGCACTAAAATGATCACAAATCAGCTACAGTCTATTTTTCAGGACAGGTCTTCTAGGTTTGTCCTCATACCAACACTAGTAGAACCAAACACCACACCGCCTTCTCTGGAAATCCCAAATGTTTTAAATATGTTTCTTATTCTCACTTGGCCTCTCTTCAAAGCATGACAGCCCCATAATCTGTATCTCCTTTATCATGTACATAAAAGAATAATCCCTTAGATTTTTTAGTGGCTGGATAAAATTTATTCCCAAGGTTCAAGCAGTTTATAACAGAAGCAGGCAAGCCTGGCTTCCTTGCTACAACCCCATATTAGAGGTCAGTCATCCTCCCTTTGCTACTTCAGGCCAAAGCTTCTTGCTCCTCTCAGAGTCCTCCAAACTACCAACAGAACAGATCTAGAGACAAAAATATCAATTTATCTTTGCCTTCAGCAAGAAGACTTGATTGCACTTCTGAGATACAGAGCAGGTTGTTATCAGGGCATTTCTCTATCTCCATACATACTTATTAAACTTCCAGCTATGAAAACATCAAGGACTCAACTAGTGTAAAAACAGCTTTTGATGTGTTTAGCAACAGGTTTCAAAACAATGACACTGCACTCATAGCCTCTTGCAGCACAGTTAAGTTCCCTAGTGGTTCAGTTCCAGCTTTCTGCCCTCTATGTTAATGTCCTCCACTTTTTTTTTTCAAAGTAAAATTCTGCACAAAGCATATACTCTGCCAGAACTAGGACACTGCCAGCTAGAATGGGAAGTCTGTGCATGTCATGTAAAATATTTATACATTTTTAAAATATGGCCTTTCTGAAGAAAATTAACACTCATTCCATTAGCACTTTGATGCCAGATTGGAATTGCAAGAATGAGGGTTAGTTCTTGACTTTCAAGATAATTTTGGCTTTTGCGACCCTCTCTTTAGCCATTTTGGATACATACTGCACAATGCAGAGCCATTTGGTGAAAGTGAATTTATCTCAACTACATGAGGGATCCATCTCAGCTAATTAGCTGGCTGCAAAGGTAAGTTAGCTCATACCTTGTTAACAAAGTCAGCTTCTACTACCAAGGTAACTTAGTGATTGTTATAGCTGATAGTTAATCAGAACTTTCCACAGTGTTTCAGTCTGCCCCTATCCCTTTTTATGGTTATACACTGCCTGAGATTACCTGAATATTTTTTAACAATTATTTTGCCAATCTAAGGGTGTTTTTAAAATATCTATGTCATTGGGCAGTTTGGATTTGTTTATTCATGCTAAAATAAATCCAACCCTCCTTGATTCAGCCATCTAACCTGTGAATTTGGTTAAGATATTTCTCTACATTTACCCTCCAGAGACATCTTTCATTGCTCCGTGAACTCAAATGAGGTCACAAATTTAAGCTGTTTTAAATCATGATACTCTTCTACGATTTTCACTTCTCTCAGTGTGACTTTTTTAATCTTTCTAAAGACAGTTTCCAAAAACATCAAGTGATAGTTTTCATAACAAAGTCTTAGTGCTTAATTTTATAATTGTTGGGTAATGACACAGATCTCAAACTCCCTTGATGAAAACAATTGCCTTAAATTTAACACATTAAGGATTCTCTTACAACAAGATGTTTTTTCCTTTCACTTAAATGCACTGATAAAATGAAAAACTATAGGTGCATTAATAAAATATACCTAGATCCCCAAATTTCCATTAAGAGCAATACAGCACTGCCACGTAACATGAAAACTGAAAACAACTGGATGAAGAAATAAAAACACAACCCCAGAAGTCAACAGTTTGCTGCCTTGCACACCAAACCCCTTTCTGAGGGCCTTCAGGGTGATGTAGTGCAACAGGCTGCTGCACTACTGCTCAGCTCTACTAGCCACCATGAAAATAAAGATATTTCAGGGCAGAATTAAGGCCAAGAAAGAGACCCTTTTCTGGTACCAGCCCTTAAAATACTGTGGGACTGTCCTTTAACAACTGATGACTCCTCTATCTATATTCACCAGTCTTTCTGTACTTGCTTCCAGAAAAGAGTTTTGGGTCCCTTCCAGGCTTTTTCTAATAGTGAGAAGAGCCATCACACTCCATTTCCCACAACCTAATTTAAAGTGAGGAAAGCTGAAGTGTCACAGTAAAATAGTAACTGACCTTGTTTACCCAAGATCGTATTTTGATTCAGTATTAAAGTACCCCATAAATAAAGTCTTTCCTACACAGTGTTAGATGAGTCTGTATCTCAGTAATGCACTCAAAGAATATTTATATGCCCAAGTGAAATATATATATATATATATATATATATACGTATGTACTTCTAGATTTCTAGACCAAACTCAGCAAGGCAGACATTCTTCTCCTGTTTTCTACTATTTCTACCCTTTTGCTGTAGACGACAAAAGAAGCCAGACAGCTCAGTATCCTTTGCCTTTAGATAAATTCATATAGGCTACTCTAGTCTTGACTTAGATGGAGTATTAAAACCAATTCAATGTTGCATATTGCAAAAAGAGCAGACGTGCAGCCCTTTTAAAGGGTAGCAGTGTCACTGATTCCTTAGAGCATGTTCTGGGTTTCGCTGGAGTAAATTTCCTTCATTGTGGCTGGTGTAGGGCTGTGTTTTGGATTTGTGATAGAGAGTTTTGATAACAGAGGATGTTTTTGTTGTCACTGAGCAGTGATTAGTCAGGGCCTTTTCTGTCTCTCACACAATCCTGCCATTGAGTGGCTGGGGGTGCACAAGGAGTTGGGAGCTGATCCCAACTGACCAAAGGAATATCCCAGATTATACGGACCCATGCTCAGCCTATAAAGCTGGGGGAAGAAAGTGGGAGGGAAGTTCACAGTGATGATATTTGTGTTCCCAAGTCACCATTACATATGATGGAGCCCTGCTTTCCTGGGAGTGCTGAACACCTGCCTGCTCATGGGAAGCAAAGGATTCCTTGTTTTGCTTTACTTGTGTGTGTCTTTCTTACCTATAACTGTCTTTATCTCAGCCACAACTTTTCTCACATTTACCCTTCTGATTCTCTCCTCCACCCCAATGGTTGGGGGGTGAACAAGCATCTGTGTGGTGCTTGGATGCTGTCTGGGGTTAAACCATAACAATGTGTGTTCCTAGTATTATCACACTTAATTCTAAAAATTTATTTAATTAAATTGATTGTTTAAATACTGACTATTTGAGAAAACAGGAACCCTCTCATAAAGTATAAAAAAAATTGATATTACATAAAACTTACATTACTAAAATTAGTAATTCACTATTAGTGTCACCTTTGCTGTTCTGTCTCATTGTTTTTCTTATAAATGGTATAGCTGGAAAAACTTGCAAAAACTAGGTTGCTTATACACTAAGGGCAGAAAACAAATTTAAGTGTCCATACTCTCTTCATGTAGATGTCCTACCTGGAAACATCAGTTATTGAAATAACAGCCTTTTAAAAGAAGTCTGTGGAGTGGACTTTTTGTTAGGACTTTTATCAGAAAGCCAAAATGTTATCACAGAAGAACAGAATCAAGTACAATGTATTTGTTCACAGAAGTAGAAAAGAAATATGTCTTACTTTCCAGTGGCTGTTATTTTCTGGCTCATCCTTCAGAATGACATAACTCCTCTTTTAGAGTGCACTATGGCAAATACCATTCTCTGCTTAGTCTGTTTCCTCATGTCAGAACTGAGCTGTCATGAAGGTGATTTGTCTTCCTGTGATTCATCAAATCATTATGATTTTTGGTACTGTTTTTCCTATTGATCCCAATTACTGAAAACTTAACAACTATATGGAGAATGTTCTTCATTGGAGCATCAATGGCCTAGGAGCTCTCTTCCTCTCTTCTAGATGGAATGAGTCAGGAAGGAAGCTGCAGTCACCAACCTGTTTGCCTTATTTTCAATTTTATCTTATTCCTAAGCCACAATACTGTGGACTTCCTTTGTTTATTTAAATATAAAAAAGCTGATCTTTTTGTACAGTATTTTAAACGTGACAGATTACTCAGGTGTTGAGGGTCTTCCCTCTAAGAAGATTCTTTAAAAGTCAGCAACCAGGTGAGCCCCATTTAATTATCATTCCTATACTCTCAGAAGAACTTCAGCTCCCAAATATTAGCACTTTTGATTTCCCGCCATGTTACAGACTTTATTTCTGTCTTCCAGAAGGTAAAGCAAGAGGTGGTGACAAGAAGACCCTTCTCTGCTATATACACTTCAACAGTACTGAAATAAACACATCTTGGGTAGAATTATTTGTTACAGCCATATTGATGTTGTTCAATGAAAAATATGTAAGCTTCAGGATGAGATATACATGATAAATCAAATTTTGCTTCTTTCTCCCCCCAATACTTCCCCTCTCTCTTTCCTAAATCAAAAACAACAAATCTGTTATCTTTAACAGGAATTGTAAAACAATTTATACAAGACAGAAAGCCTCTATATGCTTACACAAAAAGAACATCTGTAAAAATAAGATCTCATGATATTTTGTTTGTGTTTTAAGGGTGACATTTATGTGAACGAAAGAAAATTGTAGGTCCTGGTCCTGGTGTTTCTGGTACATATGGCAGCAGTGCACACACTGTAGCTGAAAGACTTGCACAGATCTGAGGTTCCTCTTTCTCTGCCCTAAGCAGCTGCTTTCACTCACCTTTACATGCCCTACAGAGCTTCAACCAGCAGATACAATTCTTGTTGTATGAACACAGTTCATGTTTTCAAATTCTGCATTTCTGAGATTTGCTACTTTGTTATGAAGTGCTCATGTTTTCTACACTCTTGGTCCCTTTTGGTATCTGTTTTTTATTCACTACTGACACTTTATCTTGTTGAATGCATCAAATCAGGTTAGATTCTCAATCTGGGAAATGCAGCTCCAGTCTCAGCTGACACCATCCCATCAACATTCTAGTTAGAAAATTACCTTGTCAGCAAGGCAAATGTCACATTTTTAATACAGCACTAATCATTGGCTAAATCAAAAACATGAGTTAGATTAAATATTATCAAAAATCACAGAGTAGCCACCAGCTTCTATTTTCTTCTCCTCTCCCTCCCTTAGCCAGTCCAAATGTCCTCACAGCCTGGATTTCAGCACATGGCACATGCAATACACTTTTGATGAATTCCTGTAAATGTCCAGCTTTTCTGCTTCAGTATTCTCAAATATTCCTGCTCCCAAGAAAACCAAATTTATAACGTGAAGGGAAGCTTCATATTTCTGGCACATGCAGTTGTGCAGATGTTATTCCTTAAGGAAGACTATCTTGATTGCCTCTGTGAATAATGGCTACGAGATGGCAAGGAGCCAACAGTTCTCTTAGAGCAGAAGGTATAAAACCACTCTCCTACTGAAAGAAGGCCCCCAGTAGGATAATATATTATTACGCATGATTCAAATTACAGGATCTGCAGCAGGGGAGCCAGTGGCTGAATCAGGACAGCCGCACACAGAATACTGATGATGGGATGATGGAATGCATCATGCATTGAAAGAGCTATGGTTTAGTGCTTAAATCCTCTGCATTTTCAAAGTTACTAGAAGGATCAATATATAACTGAAGCACCATAAACAAATTGTAGATTACTGTGTGTGAGGAGAGGGGAAGTTACCATGTTGTAACAAAAATTCTATTTCAGGCTACTTCTTTAAATAAAATTTTGCTCTACGAAAGACTTGACCTCTTGAAGCCCACTAGCAACAGATAGAGCTTTAATTTAATAACACAATATTGAATTTGTCTCGTATCTGATTCTGTTTCAGCTATTAGAATACTGAAGAGCAAAACCTTGCCTCATTAGATTATGCAGTCTGAAATCTCTGCATTCCACAGTATCCTGAGCTGGTTTTAAATTGTTCGCACAACAAATTACTTTACCCACAAAGAATTAAATCCAAATGTTCAACACAATGTTGGCTTGCCCAAATGTTTTCCACTTATAATTGAACACATCTCAAGAAAATGAGCATGTTTATTATTAAAAAAAACCCCAAAACACTCAACCCCCCCACACCAAACCTATTTCCTAATATGAAAAGCTGGCTAGATAAGAGATTTTCAAGATCTGAGATCTAATCTTTTCTGTGTAGATTAAGCACATTCTAAACAAAAATTCTATATTTCGCTTTGCTGCAACATACCCTGAAGCAGTATGTAAGCTCTCCCTTGACTTCCTTTCATACTGGCTCTTGTATTCAGTTATTCTGGTAAATGGATGCAAATCAGGTGCATTGTGTCGAGGTGGAAGGAAGGGGGTGAAATTTGTTCAGAAATGATCTCAGTTCTATTCATTAATAAAATGACATCTTGACTGAAAGTGGTGAAGAATGAAATATAACAGTACTGAACTTTACTCAGTTGTAACAGATGCATGTAAGAACCTTTAGAGAAAGCCAGATATGTAAAACGGCCACAGCGAAATGATTTCTGAAGCATTAGAATAAGTACTTAGACCGTGATGGCAGCTAAAGATGCAAACTCAATGCTGCAGCAACACCCTTTTTACCTTCCAAGACAGTTAAAGGTAATCTCAGGCTATAACTGGAGGAAGCAGTACCACATTAGGTAAGGACTACAAGGAGACAAACATACATGAAAGAAAAATATATGCACAATAGTAACAATTAAAGACACTTTTAAAGGTTTTATGGGGCCAACAGAAAAAAAAATTGGAACAGTGCCCATGGTTACCTGCAGAGACAGCACACAGTTAAAAAAAAATCAAGAAATTGCAGCCATCGTTTTGCATAGCGATTCAAATTATGCTGGCAGAATAATTAATGGAGGACCTAACCTCTGTGAGGAGAAAAAAAAAAAAAAAAGAAAAGAAAAAAGGCTACGTTAAACAAAGTTCATTACTGCATGATGTAAATGAGTTTCTCACCAGTGATGTCACTGATTGGCTGGGATGTAGAGCTGGTTTCGAACAGTGCAGCATGGCCGGATTGGCTGCTAGCTCTTCTGGTTACTGCCTGCTTGGGCAGCGGTCGAACCAGACTCTTTCTGTCTCTCTTGTTGTCGTTTGAAGCAAATCTTGTTCAGCCCAGCTGTGTCTCCATAGTAGTGGCACCCTAAGAGAGTCTCCCTCCTGCTTCCCACAGCTCATCTGTAAGGCGGTCGCTGCTGTGAAATACCAGCCTTTGGCACGGAGCCCAGACTGCGTTGTTAGATCCGTCTATAATACAGAAAAGAATTTTTTTTTAAAGCAGTTCTTTCACCGAATTACATCCTAAGAAGGATTAATAAGCACTAAATTGCAACTGATTTGTGGACTTTTAAATTATGTAGCTAGCACGCTTTCTGAAATAAAATATTATCTGGCTTGCAATAGTATAGCATCATTGGTTTTAAAAAAAAGAAAGAAAAATAGGAAGGAAAATAGGAAAAAAAAGGAAAGAATGAAAGAAAGGAAGGAAGAGAAACAGCAACTCTTTTTTGTTTACCTTGATTACAAAAAACAATTCTTCCTTTTTTCCCCTAGAATGGTAACTGATATCTTGGTGCTACGCAAGAATATTTTAAACTATCGCCAGTTTTCTATTTACATCCAAGTCATTATTTTCAGGTTAAGGCAAGGGATCTTAATTAGCATTCTCTTTAACTATGCAAACTGAGACAGGGCATGAAAGAAAAATGCTGTATGGAAGAGACAGACAGAGGAAGAAGACAAAAAAAAAAAAAAAAAATAAAAATCTGTGCAGCTTTTACAGTTCAGCTGTCTGACCCCCTGTGAAAAGAATGCAGTCATATCAACTTTGCCAGACAATGGAGTACCTACAGGCTTTCCTCTAGACAAGTCCTTTATAACCAGTCAGTATTATGTGCTGCAGACAGTGGCCAATCGCTAAGCTGCTTTCTACAGCAGTGACACAATAGGTGCACTGGCCACACTGTCCTCCTAGCCTCCGACAGCGGTGCAGGTTCATTTTTTGTACGCTGGAATATGCATATGTCTTAAATGTTCCCACTGTATGGGGAAAAAAAAACACCATCAGCCTAAGCTTGCTTTGTTTTGCTATAATTACATCAGCCTAATTACTGCAGCCGAGCCGCAGAGCCACTGCTCAGAGCGGCGCATAGGCATGCACGTCATATAAATATGCATGAGCACGCCTGCTTATTTAAATACAAAAATGCATCAATTGCTGGTGGTGCCTTTTTGGTTTTGTTTTCTGCATGTCCTTCCTCCCCCCTCCAACACCCATTGCTGATAAACCAAGTGAGTTAAGGACGCCTAGCAAATGCGGTCACCATTTTTCTCCCTTTATTTATCCAAACTTTTATTTGTTCCGTTCTAATTGCAAGCATTCAGTAGGAACTAAAAAAGAAGAAAAAAAAAAAAATTCAAATGCAAATGAGTGTCAGTTAGTAAGGGAAGGGTATTGCAGACCTAGGGCATTTTTCTCCCTTGTCACTACCCATCAGAGAAAGCGCCTTTAAATGAATCTGCAAGCACTCCATCACAGCCAGGCATCAGATGCCCAGTTCCTATTAAAGCCCAATGATCCCCCAGCAAGTGCACGCACCCAGCTTGTGTGTTTGGGTCCCCTGTAATTACTGCAGCTCTTGTAACTGTACCTGAATCTGCTCATACAGTCCAAAGATTAAATCATCACTATCCACGTATTAGCAGACATAATTGGGCACATTCTATAGTGGGAATCGCCATGCTAATTTTTCTGATTTTATGCATGGGATTTACATATTCATGAAGAGAATAGCTGTTATGACCGCCGACAGAGCAACATGAAAAGAAAAGACACGATTCTTCAGCACACAGAGTATACAAAACCTAGAGGGAAAAGATGCAGCATATGGCGACAAGGAGAAGAAGTTGTTTGGCTTTTGAGGGTTATTTTCTTTCCTATTTATAAATTCTGGGTAGACGGCTTACAAAAGCATGTAAGTATTCTGATCACGAAGGCAAAGTAAGTCTGTGTTATTAGTAATCAGCCACTGGCAGCTGAAATAAAATCATTTTCCACTTGGTGCCCAATGTTCTGCAAGTTTTGCCTTTGCATTAGAGACCATTATCAGTTTAAGGATGCTTAGGACATATTCATCCAGAAGTGCGTAAAAATACTGATGAATCAGAAAGGAATAGAAATTCCTGTTGATATCTAAAAAAATCTTGATTTCCTATTCTAATGCCTACTTAGGGAACGACACCTTTCCCAGGAAAGCTGCTGTTCTTCGTTACCAGAGGTGATTTTTACCCAATGTATTAGAACTGCATATTTTCCAAATCTGAAAAAATATATCTGAGGGATTTTCAGGTTCCATTGTTTTTGTAGAAAAAAACATCATTAGAGGAAAGATAATTCAGGCAGAGTTGTAAACATAATGCACTTTGATTTGTATAACAATTTCATACAAATAAACACATTATGCATACTGTAACCTTATCCCTTTTACGCATTTAGTTTAATAATTTCTTAAATGCTGTTTATCTCTTAGGTATCTGCCACTCAAAACACCCCAAATTTCCTTATAGCAGCCAGATAACAATACCTACAGATGCCTGCTTTCCCCTACATCTTCCTACATTTGATAAAGATAATACTACAGATAGCAAGGTGAAAAAAAAATAATTTGAACCTGGCAAAATTTAAATGCAATGGCTGTGTTTGTCAGGCCTGGTTGCATATAATTTTTCACAAAAATTTCTGTTCAGTACTCCTCAAAAAAACAAGAAAGAAGGGTTTTTTGTGCACATTTGTATACTATACATTTCTCTGAATTACAGCCCTTCAATGCAGTCATGCAGTAACATTTTTGCAGTGACAGAAATTATATTGTATATTACATTATAAAAATGTATTTGAAGCTGATTGATATTTTATAAGATATTATTATGAATTTAAACAGCAATACTGAAATTATAGTTTAAAATAAGCTCAAGAAATTGCTTTTGATTCTCTAAAGTATATTTTTCTAAAAAAAAGCAAAAAGAAGCACTGAAAAAAATAAACAGCAATATTAACTAAAACATGCTTCTCCACCCAGACCATTGTTACTGTCTCTGTCAAAATAAAAAGTTATCAACAATAATCTTCTTTGTGTTTGTCTTTAACTAAAATTCAAACTTCAGCAACTGTAAATCTGTGAGCTAATTATTAATTTTCCCCCTTAGCATAAATGTCTGGGCTATGACATCATATAGCACAAAAATAAGCTTCACTGCTAAAAGGGAAGCCTTTAGAGAGCAGAATGGTGATATAGTTTTTAAGGTATGACCCTTTTAAAAACCTTAGCCTGGCCTCTATTCAAGAACCCCACTCCATAATGTCAAGTAGATTAGTGCTAATTTGAAGCTTTTGTTAGGGTATAATATCAGAAAACTTCAAGTATTCATGGAAGAATTTCCTAAAGAAAATATGCAATTTTGTGTTGTGTGTTCACTGAGAGAGAAAAAGGATTATGTTTCTTGTTTGTAGCAATGCACCTGACAAATTTCAAGTGCTCTATTGAAAAAAAACCCAAAATTAAATACCTCTAAACATGGGCAGATTTTTGTCTTATTTTATAATCCTTACTGTACTGATTTTTTTTAACTCATTCCAGCAGAGGAAACAACAGTATAAATTAAGAAATTTCAGCAAAAAGAGTATCTGATTTGCTACATCTGGCATAAAATGAAATTTGACAATAGTTTTAAAATGCATCTATATTCAGAATAAGGTTTCTTATTCTAGAAAAGCATCACATGTCACATCAGTTTTCTACCCCCTTCTATAATTTCAATTGCTGTTTCTTTACAAATGATCACCTTTTGCTCTGCATTTTCATTGCATGTAGTGCTATTAACCTTAGCCCTTTATTCAAGCTCTTATAAATTTCAGAATACACGGTGCTGTGCCAACAGTATTATGATGATATTTGGTGAATTTACTTGCTACATCTTCCTGCTTCTGAATTATGGCCTGAATTTTCAAACAACACTCAGGCTCTGACATCCATGTTTAAACTCTGGCCCTGCTATGGGCTTCATTCCCAGAATTACCACAGAACTGAAATTTTAGATCCTAAATAAGCAGGTACTCTGACTTGCACAACTGCCAGAAACCTGCAGCTCACTCATACACTACAGGAGCTCCCATTAACTGGACTGCCTTCATATGATGCAGATGTCAAACATTTTGCTTTCATAATGGAGTCTGATACAAATGTTGGCCTGATCTTTTTCATTTTAGTAACTCTAACAATCCCAAATGCTCTGATGATGAAATAGAGCTTTCCAGGCTTGGACTAGAACCTTCTGTGGAAAAGCAACAACAGCTTAAGAGGTAAAAAATGGAACATTCAAGATTAGTACTTAAATTTGGGACAACATAAAGTAGTATTGGGTTGATATACATACAACCCAGGTATATACTAATACCAGGTCTGTAAAAAAAGTTTCAGTAAGAAAATTTAGTTATGTTTTAACTAAAATGTTAATGTGTTTTCTGTTAATGTGTTTTATGTTAATATGTTTTATGTTTATAAGTTTAGTTATGATTTAATATCTGGGTCAGAAGAAGCATTAAAAACTTGGAAATCCATTGTCCAGGACCTAGACAGTATAGTTGTAAACTACTCTGGTATTACAGAACCAACAGAGAAACAGAGATTAAAATCCTTCACTGAAGGATTTACACTATTTTATCTTTCATTACAATATTCAGCCAAACAACCCTACATGGGAATAGTGATAGTATTTTTTATCCCATTTTTTAATTCAGATTTTCCAGGAAAATTTTTTGGGCAACACACAATAAACACAGAGCCTACACTTTTAAAAACTTGATTAATAAAATAGGCAAAGGTGTGTTATTTTGAGATAGATTCATAACCTGTGTGCATGAAGTATTTAGTATATTATTTGGGGAATTTTTCCTAATTTTTTAATATTTTTATTAATTTATTATTTAAATTAATGGATGTAAAAATGACTGGGCCTTTTAAGTGTTACTAAGGAATCACATTTAGGAATTTTTTTCATGAATCTATTTTAAAAGTGTATAAAAAATGTTTGCCTAAAGTCTTCATCACTTAAAGGCATGTTCTGTTCTAGAGAAAAACTCATCTTCATTTACCTCTTGAAGAAACTTATCTTAGAATTATGTTAACCCTAATTTCCTACTTGGTTGCATCTCCTTATTCAGAACTCATGCTTTCCTCAGGCTGTACTTAGTCCTCCTAAAGAGCTAAAATTGAATGATACGCTTGTGACAGTAATTTAATTAAACTGATTGTAGAAGCATGTAAACACACGATTAAGAGTCTGTTTCTTCACAGTGGCTCTGGTGCTGTAAGCACTTCCACCTTCCAGTACCCCACCGACCATAAACCTAATATCACTTACTGTCTTCCATTTATTTGGGAACAGGATACTCTGAGTGATGCTACATGAGCTGTATTTGACCTGTTCTATGTTCACAGCCTACCATAAGCTGTGGCTGTAACTGAGCTAGCTGAACTAAATTGCTGATTTTGACACAGTTTTTCTTCTTTTTATTGCACATGCAATAAGTAAACCTCAATAAATGTTCATTTCTAAGAGCAAATACTCTCGGGTTTATCATTTGATACAAGCTCCAAAGCAATCCCATACTATATGATGGATCTACTTCCACACATTGTTTTATCTCAAGATAGAGAAAGTGGCTCTATCTGAAGGCTGGGAAATGTTACAACACTGTTGAATATTTGAATTACCAAGACCCAGAGACAAAAGTAATAAATTTCCATTGTTTTTGCCTCTTGATTAATGAGGAAGTAGCACTGCTGTGCACAGGACTGAACACACCCATCTGCATCAAGGAGGATGTTTGTTCTTTTAAAAATATGCACCTAGGACACACTCAGAACTTTTTAATCTACACTTAACTTGAGAGTCTACCTTTAATGGAGTATATTTTGAGTAATCTTTCTGCACATCACAGCAGCCAAGCAGAAAGACCATGTAACTCCACTTATCTGCCAGCAATTTTGTAACCTCAGATTAATTCTTCTCAAATACAGAAAACAAACACTGTATTTGATATAAAACTCAAAGTTAGGAAGTCCTTTAAGCACAAGATGTCTAAACACTAAGTACAAGATGTCAAAAGCAGGATGACAGCCCTCTCAGACCACATGTGAAATCTCTCAGGGAGGCAATGTCAGTCTGGGCTATTGGGGCCACTGATGGCTTTCATCAGTGAAATGTCAGTCAGCAGCAAGGCCATGAAGGACAGCTGCTGACAGCTCTGACCTGTTGTTACATACAGAAATTCCACCACCTTCCCTAAAACAGAGAAAATGTCCATCCATTAGTAAATAACACATGCACTGCACCTTACAAGCCAGCAATCACAATAGGGTTTGGTGGTCTTATGCCCCCTGGCCTGCCAGGATGGGGGGACCATGAATCCTGTGTGGTAACTGCCCAACATATGGAAAAGGCATGGAACTTTAACCAGTGTTTAAAATTTGAAGTTTTAAAATATTGAATGCCTGCCTCAGAATTTAACTCACCTTTCTAACAAAACTAGTCTTGGAGCAGTCACGAGGGAGAAAATAAGATGCAAAAGGTTACAGATCAAGATAAAGACAGACTGCTCACCAGTTCTCATCGGTGGAAAACAGAGTTGTCTTGCAGAAAATTTAACTTGTTGCCATCCCCCAGTGCATAGAGGGGATAAGAAATACAGACTCTGGTCAGTCCATAACAGCTCTTCTCTGCTGCTCCTTCTGCCTCACACTCTTCCCACTCCTCTGCTCCTCTCAGGGTCATTTGTGCAGGCTGCAGCCCTTCAGGATAGACCTGCTCCTGTGCGACAATCCAAAGGCTGAAGTCCTTTCAGCAAACATCCACCTGCTCCAGTATGGGGTCCTCCACATACTTGATCCACAATGTTTTCCCCAGTGGCTGCAGGGAAATAGCTGCTCCAGCACGTCCTCTCCAGGGGCTGCGGCGGATTCCTGCGGGGACACCTGGAGTAACTTCTCTCCCTCCTCCCGCTCTCCCCTCAGGGCTCTTGGGGCTATTTCTGACACGTTTCCCCTCAGCAACAGACAGGTTCTGCCCTCATTACCCAGGCTGTCCCCAACCATGGGGTCAGCTGTGTTGCTGGGATGTCTGGAACTGCTGCCCAGCCAGTTCCAGGCTGGGACACACCTGTGCCCAGTGTACCCTGCTCCTGCTTGCTGGACTGAAGAGTGTCAGCAGTGCACACCTATTCGTCCTCGACTGGCTCTGTGCACACACGGAGCATTCATAGCCTGCCCATGAGAAGTGCTGCTGTGAAGTGGCTACTGTGCACATGGCTTTTCACCCCAAGCACAGATTTCTTGACAGTGACTCAGTTTTCCACGGACAGGCGTCCCCAGCCAGCCTTCAAGCCAAAACACATATAAAGACCATTTTCTGTCCAGTAGCTAAACTCCATGTGCACACAGATACAAGAAACCCTTGTAACCTGCTGCTGTCTCATTTCCACAAAGCTGGAGATGTAGAAAATAAAACTCTGACAACTGCTCAAAACCTTGCTGTCTATGGCTTCTCTGGCAGTTAGTAGCTGAGGTGATCTAAGAGGTTACAACCTCCAGATATGAATCTGCAGCACAGGAGCAGAGATTGCCCTTTCAAAACACTAGAACAGTCAGCAGCTGCTCTCCCTAGGCCCAAAATTCTGGGCATGGACAAGCTCCACAGATTTCTAATTCCTTCAAACAAGTGTGCTGTTGAGGAAAAGAACTGATAAAATAATGCCTACTTTAAGTGGCAATGGACAAAAAATGCTGACCATCTCACAGCCACATACAGAGCCATGGGAATATTCAGATGAGGACACCTAAACTCTTCCTGAGTACCAAGGAGAAAACTTGCATATCTATTATGATTGGTGTTCTCCCTTTGCATAATTCTTAGGAATCAGCACCAGGCATCAATCAAAGAACCCTATGTATTACTTTAATAGCTAGGATTAATAAATTATAGGTTTCCCAGTATAAATAAATGTGTATGCAGCACAAGCTGCTGTTTGAAATCTATTGATAGAGGAAGGAATTGGATTGTTCCCAAGTCAAACTGTGCTCTCTGCATAACAGCAACCTTCCCCACAATGTTCATTGTCCCAGCCTGTATCAGAGCCTACTCCTCCATTTAACACACCTAGGTGATTCTGAAATCCTTGGCAAGTGTACTGTCAACAAAATTAGTAACTGATGATCCTCAAATATAACACACAAGGCACATAAGAAATGCCCTTTCTTTGCCATAATTCTTTAAGTTATAGAATCCTACACCAAAGGAAAGATGTTTCTACAAGGACTTTTATAACTGCACAGTTATGTCACTCAGAAGGCAGTGTCTGTATTAACTCTTGCCTTGTTCATTTGCTGTGTTTCAAGAGACCTCTTGGCCCTCTGTTTGAAACAGCAGTGAGAGAGAGGAGGTGGGAGAAGAAGTCCTAATGAATACACACTCAAGGAAACATTCAGGGATTTCACTGTGGGATTCCCATTAGTACCAGTGGGGGATGTTTAGGGATTCAGTTACACAACACTTTGGAAACACACATCTCAGTGTTGGGAGGAGAACAGAACTGCTCTGAATTTGTCTTTACCCCTATGTCTCCAACTAGGGAAGTCAATAAAAGGCTTAAAGAGAAGCAGAGGCAGGATAGAGGTTTTGATATGAAGGCAGTGCTGCCTGCCCTGCTGGGCTCTCAGGTGTATTCACATGTCACTTCATGCCATCACTGTACACGTGGCAAAATGCAGGCATAGAAATACATGCAATGTGAACTTCAAGTGTCAGCCTGCCCAGAACACTGAAGAAAGCAAAAACACCAGAGAACTTAATATGGTAGGAATAAGCATCATTTTCCACCAATTCTAAAATTTATATCTTTCTAACTTCTGAGGAAAAAATTATGAAGCATCTCATACAAATCCAGAAAATTCAGGATAAAAACATCATGTTATTTGTATACTTTTCAACATCTCACAATTAAGCTTTTAGCTAGTAATTTGATAAAAACCTTAATTAACAGGGTGTATTATGCTAATAATTCTACTTCTACCACTATTGAAAGCCCCAGTTTGCAATTTAGTACAGAAAAAAAATCAAAAACTAGTGATCTTCAATACATATATGATATGAACATCCATACCTTGTGTTATAACAATTTTACCTAAGGACTAATATATCTGGGGTACTGCCTCTGTAAAAAAATAGGCTTTCAGACATGAAATCCACATAGACAATAGGAACACATTAAGAACCCTTAAGTAAAGACAAAACAAGATGCACATGAGACGTACAAATGGGCTGTGGAGATGAAACACATCATTCCAAGTTAAAACCAGAACATTAAACTAATGTGTGTGATATCTAAGCCTATGGCTTGCTGCAGTAAGTGAACCCCTTTATATGGGTTTCAGTACTTCAAGGAATGACATGGAATTTTTTGTGCTGCCTGTTCTCTGTCCCGTATGCTGACATTGCAGCACTTCTTTCCCCTCCTTAGAGAATTAAATATCTTACATTCTTAAGCATAATCACCTAGGAAAGAGATTATCAGGCACCAGGGTCTTGTTCTGTTTGGCAGAACAATACTGAGAATTGCTCCATGCTCAAAGAGGATTTCTCTTTATAGCCCAAATCAACACAAGTCTTCCATACTCATTCTGTTAAAATATGATGATGAGAAACACAGCACATTCCTTCCTTCCATATAAGCAACACAGAGATTTTAGTGTCTTCTTTCACTTGCAATGGAGGGAAACAAAATTCTCAAGGGCTCTGATCCACTTGGCCCTCTGTTTCCATCTTTTCTATTTTAACTCTGCTTTTCAGAGGCTGACGATGTCTGATTTTGGCCCCTAACTTGGGATAACAAAACTTGATTTTCCAGAAATGAGAAGATTTCACCCTGCTTGATACAACTGTTCCATAGGATTAATATTTGTATTTATTAAAAAAAAAAAAACATCCTGTTGTCTTTGACAAGCTGTATCACACTAGTGTTAGATAAGTGACACTGATATCACTGTTGCTTCCAGGTGTCTTTTCTGCAGGTTTTGTGAGAAGTTATACAGAGACATTTTCCTAATAACTAATGACAAATGCTAAACCCACTGAGGAGTACAGAATTTATGCTTTTGGGGGTTTTTTTGGTTTGTTTGTTTGTTTAGGGTTTGGTTTTTTTGTGGTTTTTTTTTTGTTGCAGTAAACCAAAACTAATCATTTCTACATATATATCTCATCCCACCAGCAATTTCCATGATGCAGAATATTTAGTTCCAGGACTAAGATTCAATGTATTTCCAGATAAAAATATCAGGAATGATAATATTTACACACAGCAACAAGAAACACACTCTGTGTGCAAGGAAAAGTTTAGAATTGGACTGAAAAAGCTCCAGTGGGTATTGCTGTTGGGAAAAGGTAGATGTTTTCCCATGTGTGTGTTATGCATGGACCAAGACATGTTATACATTTACCAAGACAGTAAATGATAAAATTTGCTTCAGAAGCATATGAATAAAAAATAATGTTCAGACATGATTGATCCCAGATTGTTCCTATATATGATATTCCAAATGCAAGGAATATTATTTCAAATTCTGAACTTGAAGTAATATTTTTTTGTTTTGGTTTGGTTTGGTTTTTTTTTTTTTGGTGTTTTGTTTTGGGGTTTTTTTTGTTCTTTGTTTTGTTTTATTTCAGAAAGCACTCCAGCTGTTTGGTTTTCTCATTTCCTCCCACACACTGCACTCAATGTACCAGAAACTTTTCTTGTTTTACTGTGGAAGGTGGGTAAAGGAGAAAGGCAATGTTACTTCTCCCTTTTAATACTTAGTGCCAGACATCAAGTTCTAACCCAAGTGTGCCTGGTTAAAGCAAGTCAAGAAACCTCCCTTATGTGCTAAATTTTTGCTATGTGCAGGAGAACAGAGCAACTACATATGATAAATGCAAATAAAGCAATGGACAGCAGTCAAATCTTGTAAAACCTTGACAGAAAAAAAGCAAACATGTTCCCTTAATTATTGTCAGATGACATGTATGGCATATATATCATCTGCTGTCTTATGCACACATCTCCAAAGGAATGCTGTGCAGCCTTTTGCTGTGGAAATTTACACAGCCCAGCTTCAAAACACCTCCTGTCTCACATGGCTACAAACCATGTCCTCTCAAGTGTCACATCCCATTGCCCTGATGCTGTTTGGAAAGCTACACCCCGCTGTTTGCGAACACCCAACAAGGGATTACTTCATCGTTGTTTTCTCATGCTGAAAAGTCATGGCTGACTTCAAAACTGAAACAGTTGGTCTCTTGTCACCGAAAATTTGATCAGGTGTTCCTCCATTGAAGCAGTTCAGATTACGCTTCTAACAAATACCACAAGCAGCAAAATGCTTTCAGGTATTAAATCCTTTACATAAGAGTTGGAAGTAACTCAAACCAGCTGAAGTGCAAGGTACATGGATAGTGTCGCTATTCTTGTTGCTACATTTTTATTGTGCTGTTGACAACATAGGACACCCATTGGAACACGATTCCTTATTATTTTTTGAACTCTGAAGAGTGTCACAGTTTCAAGTGCTGCATTAAGTTCTGAGTGTTTTCATTACAACACTCTAGCAAACCAGGAAATATGATGAGAAAGTGTAACACCTGACTTTTCCTGACATGGATGGTCTAATAGGGAGCCAGAATTGCTTTCACTTAAAATGGAAATGAAAGGCAAAACCCCCTAAACTAGATCTATCTTGTACTGCAATAATAATTGCCTTTATCCACCATGCTACTCATATCACAGTGTAGCATAAATGTGCCAGTAAAGTGCTGGATGAACCATATTGTCTGCAAATAGTTGCACCTGCCAGTCATGGTATTAGAAGGTTAATAAAAAAAACATATCCAACCATTTCATAAGATCACCACAAAGAGAAGGATTGTTCTGTCCCAAGTAACTCTTTGCACTCAAGACAGAGCAAATTAACAATCTTTCCTTCCTTTTCCCTGTCCCCTGCCACTACCCAAGAAGAATATTTTACTTGAAAACCTGTTGAGGTTACTGCTACACATCCATTAATGCAGCTAGATGAGTGAAAATAAGTGTACACATCTGGTAATCAAATCCTCTGGACAGAGCTGGAACTGAGAAAAAGGTTTTCAGATAGGAAGAGAGGCACCCAGCCAGGAGAACAAGTCTCAGCAAGAAAGGGGAGGCAGCACAACTCCCTCACTCTGTGCCGAGGAGCTGCAGTGGGGCCCAGCAAGAGGATGTAACAGAAAAAAGCAGGAAGAGACTCCAAGTGCAAAGCAAAGCTGCATGGAATTCAGTCTTCCAGAGGTGGGGGGAAAGGCTTGAAATTAAAGGAAATGCACAGCTTGTTTCAAACTTGTGGACTCCATTCTCCTCATGGACTGACAACCCACTTTGCAGCTCCACAAAGTTCTGTGATCAACTCTATGTTTATCCAGAACCTGATACAAAACAAGACCTTGGCCTCTGGATACTGCAGAAATATAAAAAGTTAATTAAAAAAAAATAACAATGGAAGGTGGAACCAAATCCCTGAAAATGGAAAGAAATGGAGAAGTTAAACTATAAGCAGCAGAAGTTGGGCTTACTTTCAGTGAAGTGCATGATAACTGATGTCCATACGACTGCCGTTTGATCAGTTTAAAGACTGCAGCACAATTCTGTGTTCAGCCCAAATTCATCTGACAGAAGTAATACAAAATACTGCTGTAAAGTGTATCATAAAGAAACCAACAACATCAGCAAAGTTCCATACAAAAAGAGAGAATCAATCTATGAGCAATACTGCAGAAAGAATTAAAGGATAAATTATGTTTTTCACCAGGTGGAGAGTTACATATGCCTCAGAAAATTGCTTTTTTGTGAGTTTGTTATTGTTTTAAAGTAATAAAGATAAATTGAAAAAGTAAATAAAAAATATCCTAAGCTCATTTCCAAATAATACCTCAGTGGCATCGCCTTTTTCCAATTGGTTTGTCGTTTTAAGAGGACTAGAAGGCTCTGAATACCTGAAATGTGAAAAAATCACTCTTTAGATCTCTTATATTTATTAGGACTGAACAGAAAATTTGGATCTATGAGCCTTCATATGTTTCACCGTCTTTTTTATCTCCACCACTCATTCTGTGTTGGAAAAAGCTCATTAGAGATTTTTTCTTTCCATAACCCAAAAAATCAAAATCCATGTTCTGAAAATGTTTCAGTTTATATCCCAGGTACTTCCTAAATGGTCAAGTTAATTTAAGGAATTTCAAAACCAGAATAATTTCAAAATCTAATTTAAATTAAGTTCAATTTAATTTCAAAAACAGAAACCTCATAAACAGTCAAAACAAACAAAAATGTAAACAACATCAACACTAAAAACCAAAACAACCCAAACAACCAGGAGATGCCAACCAGAAAACCGAGTACACATAGTCTGGACCCTGGCTGACATTTACATTGCTCTCATACTCTTCATATATTGCTCCTTCTTACTCTAGTTTTTATGCACCACTTCAATTTTTTTTTTGTTCTCATAACACTTTCTGAAGAAAAATAAAAGTCTGTTTCACTCCTCAAATGCTGATGTCCTTCTATGAAGAGTTTCTATTATTTCAAGTTTCAAGTCATAGTTTCCAGTGTAGGGCTACTGAATACATTTTAGATCAGTTACTTTTGCAAAGTGTTAATTTTTGCAATCAGCAAAAATCACCATTTGTAGAAGATTTTAAGAGCTGTGCTGTAACTTCTTCTCCATAAGGCTGCTGCCCAATAATGAACTCCTAAATGAGCATTCTCCCTTCTGATAATCATTTTTTCCATCTTACTCTACAAAATTAAATTGACTGCTTCATGCAAGAGATAGGCAATAAGTATGTTACTGTCAATTAATTAAAAGTCTATGTGACACTGGCTCATGCTTCATTAACACATGCAGTTCACTATCAGAGACTGAAAACTTCCTCAGAAAGAACAAAGAAAACTCCACTTTTTTCAATTTTGAAATGTTGACCACATTTCTATATCTTATTTTAAAATTGCTATATCATAGAAAATAGAATAAGTTCCCCTCCTAATTTTCCTTTCTTCTGACCCTACTGAATTACAACTCTGATCAGTAGTAACAAAAGATAAGGGACAGTTTGTACAATCCTTGAGAATCTGCATGTCACAAGAGCTTGTTCTTCACAATTTATCCAGGCTTGCAGGAATTAGCTGTAGCTGATGGAAAACTTCTCCCTTGGTGTGGCTATGAATTTTTTCATATGCTAATTGCATTTTATTTATAAAAAACTGCTGATTTTTCATCTGATTCATGGAAAAGCTATTTCCTTTTCCTTTATTTAATAGTCAGCATAGTTAGTTGTAAAACAAACTTTCATCTGTTTCTTGAGAGCTGGTGAGTTTGTCTTCAAGCAAAGAACACACAGATCAACCAACATAAAAATACAGTGTTTATCCAAGGTGTGCAAAATATGTATGTTCTACTTATATTATTTTGGGAAAAATATTGCCAGCCTAGATCTGATGCTTTAGTTCTATCATTCAAGACACTTACACTTGTTTGGACACAACTAAAAGGGTTAGAATAATTTGAGCTCTGATATTGGTGAAGTTTTACTTGCTCGGAGAGCTCTTTGCATCTTTTTAGCCCCAGGGAACATTAAAAAATTCCAGCTATTGTTTGACAGAATATAGTTTTAAGACAAAACATCTGCAAAAATCCCTTAACCTCCTTCTCCAACCCCAGCTGCATCAATCTCTCAAAGAGAAATAAAGTAAACAGTTGAAAAGGCACTGCCAATCAGCAAAGCAATATTCAGAGGTATTTTCAGGGGTCCTGTCACTCCCACGTGCATATATCTGATCCAAACAATTTTAAGATATTTTTAGCACCTAAATATTCAGATATAACCTTCTAGACTATCACAGCATTTTCTTAATTCCTATTCCCTGTGCAACCTGATGGAAGAAATATCCATATGATGTCCAGTCAAATACCTGCTGTTGGTCTTGGTCCCCTGAACCAAAACATGGGGCACCTAGAACCAAATCTGTGCCTGTTTTCTTTCTTTTCACTGTTTGTTTGGGTGCTTAAGGTATACTAGAACAGTCAAATCTGAAAAACTAAGCTTTTAAACAGTCAGCTTTTACCAACTTATTTCAGTTGAAATAAGTTCAACTGAAGTTGAATGAATTTTGATTTGAACAGTTATCCAAAACCAGATAATAATCATGTTTACTTATGTGAAACTCTTGAAATGAATCTGTTTTATTTTATAAAACCAATCCAAGAATGTTCAAAGACATCAGCCTCTCTTTGTGGCATAACATTAGAAAAATAACTAGCATAAAAAAATCAGGTTTGAGTGACAAAAGGCTGTCTTTAAAAAAGAAAAGTACTAGGAGTGTTTTTACATAAGAAATTTTAGAAGTTGTATTTTCCTGCACTTGAAATCCTGATCACAGAGCTCTAAAGAAAAATGAACATAGACAGAATTACAAATTAAATACATTCATTACTCAGTCTAAGTCATCCATTGGAGGCCCCTGGATATTGGGTGTTCCTAGTCTGAAACTAAATTATCTGAAATAAGTGGAACTTTACAAAAAGTCAAATAAAAAACCATGGGTGGTGCCAATATATAGATAATATGAGAATTGTTTCACTGAAAAAGACCCAAAAAGCTTTCTCACTTTCTCTTCCTCTTCAAGACTTTTGACTGGAGCAGGAGACAGTGCTTTTAACACATAAAAAACCATTCAAATACAATGGAAATGTGGGATAACTTTTGTCCCAATGTTACACCAGTGACACAGGCCAGCAAAGCCTGCAGGGAGGGAAAACAAAGATAATTGTTTGGGTGGGGTTTGGCCTTCTCCAAGAGGAGTCTATTTAAAAAGATAACTTTGATTTCTCTCTGAGAGCAAAACAAAGGAATGCTAATCTGTGTGATTATAGATATGGCACAGCCAAATGATTACTTGAATGAAACAAAATCAGATTTTGTGGCCTGTACCTGTCAGAGATCCCATCTTTGCTCTGAATAATGACTAGGACAAGCAGCTGCACACTGGAAATTAAGGGCTGCATTTATAAATTAGTAAAGCTCTTTCCCTTACACCACATTTTGAGAACATGTTTAAACTCTCTTTACCACAGTAAAACTTCAAAGTGAACACAAAGGCTTCCTTGATTTGTGAAAGGAATGAACGGTGCTCAGGTTTGCTATAGTCAAAACTTAGATCAGGAACCCTAAGTCACTAGTTGCTACAGATTTTTTTAGCAACAAGTCCTTAAAATATATTTCCCTAAAACAAGTACAAAGGAGCACAAGCAAGCTAGCTTTATTTGAAATAAATAAAAAAATGAAAAGCAAGTATATTATCACTTAAATTTCCCAGTTCAATATCCAGAATAGCAAGAAGACACTTCCTGTGGGTAGTTCTTCCTGGTTTTGGTTGGGTTGTTTTTTTTTTTTGTTTATCTGTTTTTATTGTTATTTTTTAACTCTGTGAGAAAAAGACACCCTGACTCAAACCAATGTAAGTTATTCTTTCTTGCAGCCATGGGACACAAATGAAAGCAGATTTTTTTTTTTTATTATTTCTATATTGCCTTCTGTTCCATAAATTGCCAATGAACAACCTTAGAGACAAAGTTAAATGGCACACCTGGAATAATCTTGGCTAAAGGCAGGTGGAGCACTTGGATTGAGAACACAGACACATCTCTCTTCAGTTAAATGCCACCATTTAAATCTGGAATGGAGGTTCTTGCTCAGATCAGCAGATAAAAAAGCAAGAAATACAAAATATTCCCTTTTTCTTCAAACAAAGGTACCTCTGTTGTTCATCTAATTTAAAAAGTCTTTTCTTGGCTAAAATCAACTGGAGCCACCATTTTTTAATGGCCATTTTTTCAACACCAGCATCTGTTGAAGAAGATAGGAATGGTGTTATAACCAAGCATTGGCCAGCCCAAAGGGGAAACATTACAGAAATATTAGAAAATTGAGTTATTTAAAGAAAGGGTATTTTTTTGTTTGATCTGACTCACAAGGAACCTGAACCATCTATCCTCCTATCTTTCACATCAGTGCAAAAATGTAGACATAGTAAAATATTTATGAGGCTATTTATAGTCCCTCTTAACCCAGTTCAGACTGAGGACAGTGAGGAATACATCTGGCCACTCCTCCAGCCAAAATTAGTTCTACAGCTGGCAATTCTAAAAGGCCATGTCATTATATCAGTTAGCCCACTGAGCTATAAAATCAATCAGGTTGTAAACCCAGACTCCAGAAGGTGACAGCTAAGACAGACTATAAGTTTCCTATGCTCAGACAATTTTGATTATTTAGTTTTCAAATGTGCTGAGAACATATTCTTGTTAAATTATAGTTTATTTGAGAAAACACAAACTCTCATCAGGTCAAGCATTTTCAATTGAGCAATTTGAGACAAATATTGCAAACTTGAATGACAGCTGCAAGTGTCTAATTCTATAACTAGAATATAATTTCACACTTTTATTTATCATCAATGTCTTAAAGACAGTTTAAACATTGACTCAATAACAGGAAGTTATCCTGACTGCCAAAGTCCTCCACTGGTGTCCACTAAGCAAGAAGGCTGGAGAATGATCGGACCTTCCCCAGCTCCCTCTGCCCCTCTGTCCCACTGGGATGAGACGGTGCAGAGCATGTTTCCAGGCCACAGCAACTTTGTGGAAGGGTTTCTCCCTAACTCATCATAGCTTTATATCCTACAGCAGGCTCTGGCCACAATCAAAGCTTTGGAGAATCTCTATAAAGAAGACTATATTTGGTGTAGTCAGAAAACTCTCAAAAATCAGCTGTTTCTATAACATAACTAATTTCTAAAGCTCACAACTGCTCCTCTTAGTGTATAAATATAACAGTAATAGACAGGGCTGACAAATTCCAGCCACCAGATGCCACTTTCCTAAGGATCCAGGAGAGACTAGGTTTGTAGTTTTTGCAACCCATGAAACCACAGAAAGTTGTCACGCTGGGAAGCCAGACCGGAGAACAGGCTTCTCCTGCACTTGTTATGGCACATCTCTTAGGAATAGTTCTGTGCTTGCTCCCCTCTCCAGAAATTTCCTCCAGCTCAGCATGCTCAGGAACTGCAAGCATACAAGTTTTGGAGCTTGCACCTCACCTGCTCAGGTGCACCTCTTTTAAGAAATACAAAATAGGAAATACATGCATCTCATTCTGAGACATTGGAACAGCTATGCCATGAACCACAATCTGAAGAGCAGTTCCCAAAGGAAGGGTTCACTGCCAAACCCACAGGTTGTACCATGCAAGATCTTGGCAAAAATCTGGTAAACTCAATATTTTCATTAACAACTTGGATAGAAAATATGTTATGACATCTATGGCTATCACTGAGCTGGGAGGGGTTGTGGGCAATCTCAACAGCAGGATTAGATTTCACACTAATTTCAGAAATCGGTTCAGAGCTGTAATATCAACAGGATTCAATTCAATGAAGGCAAAATTCAAATATTTCACTTCAAAAAAATGAAAACATAATATGAAATGGCTAAGCAGCAGATGAAACAGCATTGATGTGATAGCAGCTCAAACTGAACAGAAGCCAAAAACTGAATGCTGGTGCAAAACTAGTAAATGTCCATCTGAAAAATTATTTTTCAAGTGTCTTGGGAAAGACATGTGAAATTTCTGCTCTCCTGGCAATAAGGATGCTCAGCTGAAATGCTATTGGATTGGGCCATTTCTCTGCGAGAAAGGCAGAGAGGCTGTGGAGAACCCTGAAGGAAGCCTTAAGACTGACAAGATGTTTCACAAGCAGGATCTGGGAAGAAAGGCTAAGGGAATTGGATATGTTCAGTATTATGAAGAAAATGATGAAAGAGAAGGAAGGGCTTAAAACCAGATTTTTTAAGAACAACATATAGAATTTGTTGTAGAGCAAATAATTTCTTTCCATAACTACCAAAAGATAGGATAAGAACTAATTAAATTACCTTTCAGTAAGAAGTATTTCAATTAAATATTACAGGAGAAACTTCTCATTCTCATACAGGCAGAGACAGTGTCACTGCTTTTGCTAGAAGGGGAAATTGTCAGAAGGAAAAACGATAATATAGTAACAAATACTAATGCCAGTGTTCCAGGCTTGTGTAGTCAAGCATAAAAAGAATGGAGCCTCTCTGAAGATTTTCAAGTAAAGAAAATTTTCATGAGCCTATTTTTTTGGGGAAAATTGTTTCAGGAGAGTTGCAGTGAGGAATCTGCTGGAATGGAGTTGGCCTTTTTGCAAAAACTCTGATGTGAAAATTAAATGCTTTTTTTCCTGACATAGATTTGGTGACTTTTTGAGAACAAAATACTGTGCTTGTTGCTGTGAGGGGAGTGGGGGAAGGTCAACATCAAAGAACAGCAAAGAAAAATACTGCCTCAAAAATCTTGATCTTCAGAGATCCCTTTAGCAGAGTATTTATAAAACAAAAACAGCTAACAAAACACAATTATACAATAGACTGGTAAAAAAAGCTGTCATTCTGCCAAGTGACACATGAGATCCTTTTGGTAACAGGATAAATCGGTGACACATATAGTTTAATAGTTCAAGAACAACTGCGTATTTCTTTTTAAAGGTATAGCACAGTGAAATTATATTACATAATGAAATTTCTATATTTTCTACTTTTAAAAATGAAATTTAATTGTTTCCAGATAATTACATGTCCACACCTGTACACTTGCCACTACACCCTATTGAAAATAAAAAATAAAAAAAAAGAAGGAAGGACAAATAAATTCAAACTAGGTTAAAAACACATTGTGGAAGTGTTCATCACCAAACTGATGTTTAATAAAGAAGAAATAAATGAAGAAATAAATATTTTATGAAGCAGAAATAAATGCTTTTCCTCCCTGAGTGGGTGATTCGTTGTTGAAAATGTGAGACAAGTTGGTGGGGAGAGCATTGTCTGAGGTTTTTAGGAATACTTTGACAAAAACAGATGGAAAAGTGGTTCTTGGCAGGTCGCTGTGATTCTAGATGTAGACAGATAATAAGGAGCAAATAAATATTCTAGAAGAGAGAATGGACATGCATCTCCTTCAAATGCACCTGTGCTCACTTGGGACAAGAACTCTGCTGGCACATGTCAACACTAGCACTGCTATTGATGGTGTCCAAGGAAACTAAATTCTTTACTCTCTTCAGACAACCCCATGCTCCATTTAGATATATTATTATTTCCTAGAAATTAATAATAATTTCCAGAGTGGAAAAAGACCATGACGAGTAGGATTTTTTATCTTGAATTGCTATTTGAAATAAGGGATTTCAAACTCCCTTTGCACCCATCATGCACCTAGAAAAATCAAGTGGCAAAATTTTTGACTTAGAAAAACTCAATGGAAAGCAAAACAGCTCTCAGTTAAAACAAGGATCTCAAGCATGATGAAGGCACAGATCAAAGGGCATCCCATGTTCTGGTAAAATTTGCTTCTTTAGCCTAAAGTGGCCACGACAGTGTCACTACCTGAAAATGTACATAATTTTTAAACAAACTGAAAGACCTTTCAATCCACAAAAATGTAAAAACTTTTCCTCTAGAAAGACCTGTGACATGAAAATATGGAATAAGCATCTAAGAGAGGGAGTTTAGCCTTTATTGGTTTGGGGAGGGGGGAATCTGGAAGATGGGGGCTTGGTTTTGGGTTTGTTGGTTTTTTTTTCCTGGTTGTACAGTAAGTGAAAAGAATTATACTAGAGCCAACAATTACAACCTCTTCCAAGATATTCCTGTCTATCCTATATTAATGTAGACTTCAAAGACTACTTTAATGATGCCATACATCTGGCAAGTTTCCATGGCACTATAGGCACCAGGATGAAGCTCTCTAAAGACAATATTTAAAAGGCAAATAAATGACTTGATGACAGGGCTTGATATGGAGGTTTCTAATGCTTGCAGATTTTTAATGCCCAAAATCTAGCCTTAAATGAAAATAAAACATTGGCCTCATTTTGGATTTTCCAAATCCATGGACAAATAATTTCAAACTTTCCCAAGCACAAAGCATTTAGAGAGGGGGTTGTTGCTACTATGGTGATAAAAACTTTTATTCTGTGCAGCATTATTTGAGGCTTTTCTCTTCAAAAATACCTATGATTTTTTTTCGAGTTTATTCATAAAAATTTGCAATCAAACACAGTTCTGCTAAACTACAACCAAACAAAACACCACCCAAACAATAGCTCTGTAAAATACCTTCAGGAACCTAAGTTAAACAATTCAATTTTGATTATCCATATAAATTACTAAAAAAAAAAATAAAGCATTTGTTGGTTTAAAAGATGACACTGTTATGATTTGGTTAATCTCACAGTGTTTTTGTAAGCTGTTCACATAAAACCTCTGGTTAAAAGGCAGCCAATGACGGATGAAACAGGTCTAATTACATATATCTTTGTAGGTTTGTCAAATGCATAAATATTACACAAAGAAAATGGCTGTGTGATAAATTATAGCAAATTACTATAATAAAAAAGTTTACTTTTGTTTTTGATAATCAGTAAATTGTGTTTGTTGCCAATTTAAAATGTATAATTAGTACTACATCTGTGTCATTTAAATCAGCTAAGCAATTCTCATTGTATCATTACTAGAGGAATCTGAAGTGTACTTAATGTATTAATGATTCACAACAGGGAAGAATTCTCATTAGTGGAAACTTTTGCATAGTCAATTACCATGAAAATTAATAAGTAAATAAATAAATAAATAAATGAGTTCTCCACTAGCCTACAAATTCCATGTAGGCTAATAAAAACTTGGCAGAAGGGTAAACCTCCCAAAAAATAAATCAGATACATATATATATATATCAAGGGTGGATATTTGCAAAAGCCACAGACACAAATGTTTTTAATAATTTGATGGAAATTTTGAAAAACAGATAACTGATATGTGAACTATATACTAGGCAGAATACAATGGTTTTACCTATCCTTGCTACCAAATCAGTCATGCATTTAAGTCTGGTTGAAAATCATACAGATTAGCAGAATTTCAATGCATTCAAGCTGTCATAATATTCTGCTTACAAAAAAGAGGAAGGAGCAAGCAGTGAAGCACACAAATGCAATATTTCAGTGCACTAAACAGCCCTACCTGCAAATCTCAGCAGGAACATGGCTGGGACAAGGCTGCTCACTGAGGGTGCAAGTGGTGACCACAGACCACCTTACACTTGGCCAGCACCACTTTCTTGCCCTTTTGCAAAATGGGCAAATTCATGCAAATCCTATAAACACAGAATGTGCTGAGTTGGAAGGGACCCACAAAGATCATCAAATCCAACAGGACAGGGAAAGAATCCTGTGGTACCAAGTATCTGTTTTTAGCTGGTGTGCAAGGACAGGCAGAAGATGGACCCCATTGCCAGCCAAAGATGGTTCAAGACCCATTTGAGTGTGGGCATCACTGTCACCTTTAATGTGTGCCATATAAGAAATGATTGTATTGCAGAAAACAATCAACTTATCCAGCTATTTCAAACTGCTACACTGTTAACCTGGTCCCAAGTGCCTTTCTGCATTAGTTACTCTTGGTGTTTTCTGGGAGCTAAAGGGCAGAAACAAATGAAAAAAGAAAAAAAGAAAAAAAGTACAGCAAAATAGAGACACTGTTTCTGTAACTCTCTAAGACATGATTCATGATCATTTAAGTTTGCAAGTTTTGAATTCAGACTAGAAGATCTAGAACTTTATCAATCTTCTCTTAATCTTGTACTGCTTCATTCTGAAAAATAGCATTCCTGACAAACTGAAATAAAAAAAAATTCATGGGATTTCTGGTTTGAGCAAACACTCTCCTGATCTTTAAATATGTGTATCTTCAGCAAGCCAAGAGAATAATTTCAATAAAATTGACCCATCTAAACAGCCAAAAATCTAGGAGTTTGGCTTTTAAAGACTGGAAAAAGTGAGTATCATTTAATCTCATTGAAAATAAACCCTAAAAAAAAAAAAGCAACAAACTTGTTTTTTTTTTTTTCCTAACATTTCCAAGTCTAGTTAAAAGTTAGCAGAGCTGGAAACAAAGACTACATGAGTGAAAACAATAATTGAAAAACTCAACAAAACTACTCCGCATTTTAGTAATAATAATTTTAATTTACTACAGGTAAGTGTGATAGCAGTCCCTCCCAATCCTGTTGTCTCAAATTATTCTTGGCAAATATTAAACAATTTCCTTTTCCTTACCAAGTAGTATAGATTCATTCAGGGTGCTGAAATGAACATGAAAAATTAGATTATTGCACACACATGAAAAAAATTAGTGTGTGACTAAGCCCACTACAAATGATTCCCTTAGTTCTCTAATTTACTTCATGAGAAAAGCCAGAGATTAAAGCAAATATCTGGGGAATGGATCACATTGTCAAACACTATAAATAGGTTGTGATAAATACAAACAGAATCAGTCTTTTCTTTCAGGCTAGAGCAGGAAATTAAATACTTTTCGACTTCCCTCAAAAACTGAAGAAAGAAATTTCCAGAGAAACTGGAGCAGTTTTTGCACCTCATGCCAATTTCAATGACCAAGCCCCAAATTAGGAGGGGTGTTCTTACTGAGGTAAGGGATTTGGGGTCAAACTCTGAGGTCACTTCAGCAGGATGAAGGTTGCCATGGAAAACAGAACAAGAAAAATCACAGTGCCCATGTGAAAGAAGCCAGGACCAGCTCTGGAGGAAGATGTTGTCTGGTTTGCTCTTTGTTTGAAATGTTGTTTGGATGTGTGTGTTTATGCTGTAAGTTTATTTCTATGTTTAAAAGGAATAAAACTGGAAACAACTTTGAAGCCTCCTTCAGGTCTTCTATACACAAAAAATTATCTTGCAAGTTACCATTAGGACATTTATTAATAAAAAATAAATGAAAAAAATGCTAACAATACAAAGCTTGTGTTTTGAAAGGGCCCACTTTCTCAATGGAGTAAGTGCAATTCCTATAAGGAATCAAGTGCAATGCTTTTCTCAAGGGCCTTTTGAGTGGATTATTTATTGCTGTTTCCTGTTCAAGTTTTTATGGGCAGGTCAAGTGCCAGTGTTGCTCTGCTCTGTTTGCCAAGAATGATAAAAGCTGGACTCCAATGTGACAACAGGACCATATCTAATTATTAAAGCAAGCAGTGCATGGATTGCAAAGGGGTCTCCCCACCAACCCACTTACCCCTGATTTTACTAATTTAACAGAGAACAGTAGGACCAACAGCAATGATTATTTATAATGGATTCTTTCCAAATTTCATTTTTTAAATTCTCTTTTTCCTCTCTTTTTAAAAAAAGTAAATAAATACAAAAGAATGTATTCTCTCTTCTTCCAATTTAATCACATAGTGGCAATGGGGACTAAAGACCTCTTTCACAGCCATGAGCGAGTCGCAGTCCTGCTGTTCTACTTGAATCCCCCATGCTGTGCTGTCAGTGACCTTAGTGGTGACCTGAAGTAATGGTTATATTTCTTTTTTTTTTTTTTTTGTCCTTAGGAGTAACAATTCAGCCTCTGTATTCTAGGCATTTGTTCTGTGCTCCTAGTACCAAACAGAGACCAATCATTATAGCAGTGAGCATTTGTTACATCTTCTTACACAGTCAGAGTTTCAATGCAAGTTCATTTGAAGACAGACACAACATGTACAGCCCATGATTTACTTAAGGTGTCAATGGCAGGGGTAAATTTATTTTCCTTCAGCACAACAGTAAAGTAGATCACTTGCTTCCCATTGTAATCAGTTCCACAATTAGGAGAATTTTGAAGATGTTCACTTATTAAATCAGAGCTTTTTTGGAAGAACATCAACTACTCCAGACAACATTTAGCCCCATACTGTATAAAGCAAAATGTCATACACATTTACATTTGCAATGAACACAAAAGATGAAAAAAAGCACAAATGAAACAGAAGCCCTGTAAAACTTAAAAAGACTTGTGAGTCTCAAAGTTTTTCTAATATTGTCATCTCTTTCCACTTCTGGGTTTTCCATTAATTCTGTGCTTCTTTTGGAAGTTCAAAAGGCAAAGTTAAAAATGTATATGTACGTGTATGGTTTAAAACATCAAATCCTTCATGTTGGATGAAAGCAAGCTGAGTCTCTGCAGATGTTAATGAAGATTTAACTGGGAGGCAGGTGCATATAAATAAGAAGCATATGGAATGGGGCAACAGTACACACAATAAGGGCTCAGTGCAGATCTGGACACAACAGAATTTAATCTTTTTTACACTCATGAGATTTGCCACAAAAATGAACTCAAAAATTCAAGATTTAATACACATACCTTATATTTGTTGACCAAACCATGATCTGGAAATAATGATAAAGACTATATTATTTTTATCAAAATGGTGTCACTTAAGCATAGTTTTTTGGTTATTAAAAATGTGATATAATAAACCAACCAAATTTGAAAGCACGATGAGATTACTCTAAGGCTACATTAGCTCAGAAACAGAGAAGAAACTGCTTTTAGAAATACTTTAGTGGATGCTATAAGGACATCAGAGGTAAAAAGTGTGAGTACTTTGTGCATCTGAAATATAAGAGGCCATATTCAAAATTACAGGTATGGGATCTGGGCAGAAAAAACAGGATAGGAGGATAGGAGCTGAGTCTGTTCCCTTGATGCTCTGTGTCATTTTTAATTTATATTTCAAAAACAAACTAAAAATAATAAGAATGTAAATGTTGTTTCTTCTCTGCAAAGGAATTCAGAAAAGTGAAGTAAGACTGCAATGTATATGTAATATACATGTATATGTAATAAAAATTAATAAAAAATAATCAGATGTTTGAATCTGGAAGACAAACAGTGCTGAGTTACTACTTGGCAATAACCACAATAGCTGTAATTATGGTAGGTGTTTCCTCAGCAGTGAACATTCCTAAAGCACTACCCTGGAAAACAGGTAGTTTGCATATTGCAGAAATAAATGGTTATGTTTTTCCAGAATGAAGGAGCACTTTTACAAATATTTTTGTGCTTTATTTCTTTAATATCTTCTTTGTTAATAGTGTTAACTCTGTTCTTTGACCAGGAAGAAGAATGCATGCTTCATCTTTATTCTCTTTATATGTTCCAAACAACAAGCTAGAGTGAGTTGTTTTCTCATAAAATGGGAAAAGTGCACAAAATAAGCAAAAAAAATCATACAACCAACCACAAAAAAGATCTTTACCCAAGAGTTGAGAAGAGAGGAGAATTTGTCCAGCAAGATTGGAAGCTGGCAAAGTTGAAGAAGAGATCCTTTGTGCCTTTCTTATCTGCTAGGTGCTGCCAAGATGTGTGTGTGATGCCAGGGACCATGGAAAATGTTTTACCTGGAGTATTACAAGAGATCAAGGCCTCCAAATGGTGAAATGGGATGACAGCTTTATAGTCAGAGAAAAGGCCATGTCTGGCATAGCAGAAGGCAGCTAGTTAGGGAAATAAAGGAGGACTTGAGTGTTAGTACCCCATTTGACAGTACTGTAACCATCAGCATTGCCTTGCTCAGAGCCAGCTGGGCCAGCAACAAGAGTTGAGTGCCACTGTGCAAGGCCATCTGGATTTATGGGGAAAATGCATTAAAGTTGGGCTGGTGACAGAAAAAAGCTACCAGGGGAAGCAGGGGACTTGTGAGACTCTTTTCTGGGAGGCCTCTGCAGGAAGAGGCTTGCTTACAAACTGCTTAAACCAAACAGAATAAAAGCTGGCAGTACCTGAGAGTGCTTTGTATTCCTATACTGAGGGTAAACACCAGGCAGAGACAGACAAGAACTAAAAAGCAACCGGGCTAAACACCCTAAAGATGTCTCAGGTAGAACTCATAAAGCCCAAGGGTCACTGTGATATCTACCAAAAAACATCTCTTCTCTTAAAAATGCACTTAAGCAAAACTAGTAAATAAAGCCTGCCATGTACTTCTGCTACAGAATAACTTTTTTAGCAGTTGATTAGTCAAGATAAGCCTGAACTTCAAGCACTCAGACAGTTTGCATCTCAGAAGTAGTTTGGTCTTAATGGGCCAAACATCCTTGAGTTTAAGAGAAACCCTGCTCTTCTTTACCCAATGACCCGTACAGCAATGTATTTAATGCCCCGTACAGCAATGAACTTCTCTCAGAACTTATGTGAAAATAAGTATGTTTTTATCACCCAGTTAGGTAGACTTCTTAAATGGCAAGAATCACTAGGATGAAATAGACCCTTGGGTTATTATGGTAATAATAACCTCTTATTATGGTAAGAAAATCTAAACACCTAAAATGTAAGGTGACATTGTAATTTTTAAACTGTCCTGGCCTACTATGATAAATTATGGTGCAGATAACATGAGATAGTCGTGCTTCATTTAATTTGCTGCCATCTTGGTCCAGAAATGCTTGATTTCAAAATATCCTTGTTTCCAATTCAAAGATTAAACACCTATGTGGACACAATTCCTAAAGCAGGGGTGATAAAACATATTTGATTTTATTTTATCACAACAAATAGATTAAGAAAAGACTAACTGAGCTACCTCATATGTCTCACTGAACTTTTTGGTTCATTCCCTATAAGCATTCAAAGTGATTTTTCCAGTCTAGCTATTAATGTCACCAGCAATATGAACTTTCACCACTTCCCTTGGAAAGTATCAAGGTCTGATAAAACCTTTAATGTCAAGATAATTTAAAACAGACATCAAGAAAGGTAGATTTCATTTCATAGTCATCTCATTACACCTCACCTTCAGCTATTTATCTTCCTCCATAACACTTCCTATACTCAGAGATGGTGAATATCATCTTGTCCTGTTTAGGTAACCAAACTGCATTTTGGGGCCTGGATTTTGCATTTGTTTTGTAGTGTGTTTCTACTGAAAGTGAAGAAAGCTCTAAGGAGCAGTGAACAACAGGCTGTTCCAGCTCTTTTGGAACACAGATGTTGAAGTGTCTTTGAACAGTGGTGACATGAGTGCACCTGCAGTGATGCCCACTGAAAGCTGGACTGCAAGAGTTGATCCCTACACACCCAGGACAGAAGAACCCTTTTACAAAAGGGTTTGTGTGTGAAACCTGTAAATTTCTGATGTGCCACTAACCAGTGTGCCCGTGAGTACGTGGAGCCTGACTGCCACAGTTCTGTAAGCAAAGGTGGCATTAAATACAACACAGGTAACTTCTTGTGTGTAGTGTGTGCACTACATGAGCAGGTGTAGATATATTTGATATCTTAATGCAACACAGACCTGAAAACAGAAACTTATTTTGCAATGCCAGCTAGCAGTGAACTGCAGAATGAGTGAAGTGAAGCAGTTCTGAAATGTGCCTTTGCACAAGCACGTGCACAGTGTTAGGTGAGAGCACCAGCATACAAAGCTACACAGATTTTGTGGTTCTGCATTATAGAACCTGCCACAAAATCTACCCCACTCAGGAAACTGTGTTCCAGAGTCTAGAAGAGGATTTGATATTTTAAAATATAAGCTATGTTCCCTAGCTTTTTCCAGTCACCAAGACAGCTTAGGCAGTTCTTCCACTAGTAGCTCAGTGCACTGGGTGGATATGTTTATCTGCATGGCTATGCTGCAAAACTGATCAAATAATTGGTGTGGCTGAAAAAGAAGATTCAAAAATAATTTTTTTCCTCTGCTCCATAGGGTTACTTTTTCAGCCAGATCTGTTCTTTTACTAAAGCCAGGAAACAGTAGCTACAATGAAAAAGCAGAGACGAACTGCCAAAGGAAAGGTTGCTTAAGTGTTGCTGCTGTTGTGTGTGTAGCACAGTCTTAGATAAAAATACATGTCTGCTGATATATATAAATATGTCTGCGTAGGTATGTGTGATATGCATATATATAAATATATATATATATATGTCTTTGTATATACATGTATGTACAAATTTACACACAGTATAAAAAAAATTAAAACTATTATAAACCAATTTCTCAGTCCCCCTAGTTTTAATATTTGCACTGTAACAGATCTTTACCTCAATAGCATTGTTAGCTCTTCAGGCTCATCCCCTTCCCACTGTTTTTCCTTCTTCCCAACCATCACATTTTCTGAGGAAACTTGATATGTTTGCCATCAAACTTTGCAAAGTTGTTGACGAAGTCTGGAAAGGAAACAAAAATAATTATACAGTGCTTTATCTGCATATTAAAAAGGTAAAACAAACAAACTAACCCCACCCAAACATTTTGCCTGTGAGAATATGGAAAGCCTTAGATGGTTCCTATTCAGGTCAACACGCTTACAAAATATCTGACAATGTCATCCTGACCTCTACTGGAAATCCTCAGCATTTGCAGGATTAAATCGTGGAACATCAGCAATCCAGAACTAATAATTTAAAGATGTAAAAAGTACTTCCCAGCATCTTTTCTACATTGATTACAAGACACTACAGGTAATAGTAGCAGAGAGCTGCAATACTACCAGCAGCTAAAGAGGATGTGAAAAAAGCACTTTGTAATGTTCCAGTAAGTTCACCTCTACAGCTGGTTATATCTGCCCTGAATATATATAGGGCTTAGTTATTGCACTCACTTTTAAACCCATCATTTATCCATATTCATTTTTGAATTTCCATCAAGGTAATGAAAAAGTAAGTCACAATAGGTACAAACATTCCCATCATATCATGAGCTCCCAAAGCACTTAGTGTTTAGAAGACTAATCTGAAGTTCAAAGTGGCATTCAGAAATAGGCAAGAAACTTATCAACTTCTAAAATCTAAGGTACTTGGAAAAGAATGATTAACCCTTCCAGGTTCATACCAGAAATCACAAGTGCTGCACAATTCCCTTATGAAGAGTCCTGGAAGAGTTTAGAAAACTTAGAGCCTGGAAACCATAATTGAAATGTGTAGTTCTGCATTTCAATGCATTCACATCATTTGCTAAAATGGAGTGACATCAAACCTCCTGGAATGGTTGTATTTAGGCTCACGACTTTTCTCAGTACATAAAAGTAGTATCAGCCTGTGAGAGGCCCATAAAACTTCTCCAGTATTTTGAGCTATTTTAGTGTTTGCTAAAGCAATTGCTATAGGTGAGTCAGATTTAGAATTTTTCTACTCTGCTTGTATCAGATGCATAGAAAGCCAGAGCTCATCATCCCAGCTGGAATTGCTCTTGCAAAATCAGTACACACCAGGTAAGGTCTCAGCTGGTGCAACCCATGGCAGCTCCAGGGACCCATGAGGAGACAGACACTCAAGACAGATTTAAGTCCTATGAGGAGCAGTTGAGGGAGCTGGGTTTGTTCTTCCTGGAGGACTCTCAAGGACACCTTACCACTCTCTACAACTACTTGAAAAGCAGGTATAGAGAGATGGGGGTAAATCTCTTCTCCCAGGCAACAAGCAACGGGAAAAGAGGACATGGCCTCAAGCTGCACAAGGGAAGGTTGAGGTTGGACACCAGGAGGAATTTCTTCTAGCAGAAAGGATTGCTAATCATTGGAATGGGCAGCCCAGGGAGGTGGGAGAGTCATCCTTCAGTAGAGGTGTTCAAGAAGTGACTGGACTTATCACTTGGTGCCATGGTCTGGTTGACAAGGTAGACATCAATCAAAGGTTGAACCAAATGATCCTGGAGATCCTTTCCAACATGAATGATTCTATGATTCTGTGACTGTGAGGAGCAGCAAAGGGAAGATCCTGTAGTAATGCACACAATGAGCAGCTGAAACCTAACCTAACCACACTGGGAAGTGTACACTGCACACTATCAATCAAAGCCACCTGGAGCCATCTGGACCATGCAACAACACAAAGTCTGCACAGAGCACAGCAAATAGGCCATTAGAAAAACTAGGGCTTGGCCTGCTGCAGAAACCAAAGCTTTGGCAGAGAGCAAGAAACTTTCTAGTAGGGGCATTTGACAAGAACAGCATTGAAACCAGCATTATTTTAACAGAATGGAATGACTGGATGTAACCTAATATTTAAATGGTGCAAGCTCATATCGGTGCATACCCAAATGTTGCATATTCTCCCACAGAAAAATTGGAACTCTGGAGGCTAAACTGGGAGTGTGGGGGGGAATCTCCTTCCTACCCTTACAACTTAGGGAACATCTCACATGCCAGCTTTCTTCTTACATAACATAAGGTGATAAATCTGCTTGTCACAAATCAGTTACGGAAGAACACAAGTTTACTAAATGCATCTTCAAATCAAGGGCAGGATTCTCCTTCAGTACCAGATCAAAAGCTCAAGTTATATTTGAGCTCTAATGAGAAGAAGCCTTATTTATTGGTGGTTGGGGCACAGGGCCAAGAAAGCTTCTGTGTTCCAAATCTGTAGCATACCAAATTCTTTACAGTTTTGAACAAGTCTCTGGCTCCATTTCTTCATCACATAAATAGGGATTATAGTATTTGGTTACCTCAGCCTCAGAATAATATGTACAGTCCTTTTATTTTTGTATTTAACAAGCTCCTACACTAAGGTTATGCTATCTAAATCTGGAAATTTTCAGATTTCATTGAAAATAAAGCAGGGGAAAATATGCGTAACAGAAAAATAAAGTGATTCTTATATTAGACTAACACAACTTCAGGTCTGATGAGTTATATAAAAATATCTATAAGGGTGAATCAGAGAAATCCTTGTTTCTCTAGCTGGCTTAGCAATAGGGAAAAACCAAACAACTCCCCAAATGACAAGCAACAATGAAAGCTTCAGACTTAATTCTTTCTATATCTGTTAGTTTCATTCACAACTGCTATTTCTTACAGAAAATTATGTCTTCAGCAACCCACAGAAATCTATGCCACTGAGGATATGGTTTGCTCTCTCCCTCATGCTGCAGGAGGAGTGATTCCTGTGGCAACCCACTGGGAAACAGCAACAAAGCCAAATATTGGCCTTTGAGGGAAGAGCAGGCACACTGTGGCTCTCCATGGAGCCACACATCACTCCAGAGGGCACCTTGGACAGGTATTAGTGCTGAGGGGAAGGAATACACCTGGGACCAGGTCAGTGTGCTGCACCAAAGGCTCGAGGGCAGACTCCTGATGTGCACCCATGGCATCATAGTCGGCATTCCTGCTGAGCCAGGCAAGAGGAGAAGCTTTCTACTTCCCACCCAGTGTTAAATACAAGGAGACTTGGAGTCAAGCATGACTTTCCCAAAGGACATGCATGACGATGCACTAAGGACAGAGCTGGAGAGGGGCATCTGGAAGATCTAGGAGGCAGGTCCAGTTTGAGCCAGCCACACGAGTTATGCTCAGGCACCAGATTTCCAGTGGAGTGGAAAGCACCACCACAAGCTGGTGCTAAATCAATATGTTTTTAATAGCAAGCATGTTTGTGGTGGTGCCTTTCACACTTTATTACTTGAAGAAAGAGAGCGACCACCCCTCACAGCAAAGCATTCATGTCCATTTTCAGACTTTGCAAATTGAATAATCTCAAAAATATACATAGAGTAAAATTTCTCTGCATGCAGAAAAGAAGAGAAGAATGAGGAAAAAAACCAACCTTTAAAGTCTCAGACCAATTTTGCACTATTTCTTGAACAGAAACAGTTTCTCTCCAAAAATTTACAAATCCAGTGGGAGTGTTTGATAAGGAGAAAGTGATAAGAAGGAAGAGAAGTGATGGCCAAGGCTCACATTAGTAGACAGGAGATCTGCAGACAGTGCTGCAACAGTCTCTATTTATAAACGTGATGCAGCCAACTCACATGGGTATTGTGGAGAAAAGATTCACACAGTCTGAAGGATAGGTATTCTGCAGGAGCAAAGAACAAAAGAGTGAACATACAAAGGAAGAGAAGATTATTAAGAAGTAATACCTTTTCGTTATTATACAGAACACAGTAAAATTCATGCTACTAATTGTGGTATTGGCATAAAAGTTATTCACACTGTTGTGTCAAAAATGCATATTTAATGGCAAACAGATTTATAATTTAAAAGAATTTTGAGGACTAAAATACATTTCAAAGTCATGTCTTTTATTTCCAAGGCTGGGGTTATCTAAGTGGTTTTTATCTCTGATTTTTACCACTAAGATTGGGTCAAGGTACAAATAAAAGTTCCTAGACCAGAATAGCTTAATGAAATAGTACTATTTATACTTTAAACACAAGCAACAAACAACTTTGAAGAAGAGCAGTATCACATATTTAAATGTGAAAAGTTTCTTTCAAGTTAAAATAGTAAGATCTGAAGCTTGAAGCCAAGCCACAATTCCTTAAATACAACCTGCTTAAATAAGAGGGGGGTTATGTCCTAGACTGGTCCTCTACCAGTAGGACTCCCAAACTGAACAAATATTTTCCAGCAACCCACTGATCATGCCATAGATTTAAACAACATGGAAAACAAAGGGTACATATAGAAAAGATGCCTTGAACTACACACTGAAACTCAGTGAGGCTTTTCCCACCTCTGCCAAAAACTTATGTTACCTTTTTAAAATCAGGAACAAACAGATTTCCCGATATCCAAAACTCAAAAGTCTCAAAATACAGAGAAGTTATGTATAAGGAGCTTACTGCCATAGGGACACTGAAGTATGAGTGTTCAGAATCTGGAACTATAAAATTTTAATCATCTAAACTCCTTGTGTTGAGGCCATGAAAATCTCCTTCCTGTGTGTTTGTGGGGTTTTTTGGTTACTATAAGAAAATCAAGTTTTGCCTCTTTCCACATAAAGTGAGACAGCAGAACGACAATTGTGGATGAAGTTTTCAAACACAACTACAATAAAAATAACAGTCTACTCCCTTTCTGTTTGTTACTTTTTCTTAAGCATCTCTTGGTATGAAGGAAATCATATAGGGCATGTAGTAAACCAGAATGTTTTGACAGTGGTCACTGATACTCTCTTTCAGTCTCAGTACACAAGATGCATGATTTGTAACTGGTTACAGAATTTCTCTTTTAGACAATATGTCTATATATGGAACTTCCTTGCAGAGGGGAACAAAAGGCTTTCTAAATAAACCTGAACTTGGGTGTAGATTACAGGACAGAGCCTATGATAAGTTGTAAGAGCATTCAAGGTAAGCACAAAATGGTCCTAAGTGCAAATCTGTGGGCAACACAACACTGTCAGTGCTCAAATTGTTTCAAGTTGACAGTGATGCTTATTATTTCTACATAATACTGTTACGCATATAATAGCCACCCTTCCCTGATGTATAATACTTAAATATGTGCTAGTGTATTCACATCATTTGCTTTCTCCTCAGGATGAATTAGGATAGGTTGCTTCTAATGAAATTGATTAAAGGAAAATTATCCCACCTTTGTAATTTTTCCATAAAAATAACATTAAAAAGAAAATCATATGCAAAATCATACTTATACATAAAACCAAGTTATGCAACTATGGAAAAACAAAACAAACAAACAACCCAACAAAAAACCCAAAATCAGGTGCACCACTGCTAGATTTTCTTTTCCTTTCTTTCCTCATGAGTCAGCATCTCCTCCTCACAACTTCCTAAATAAAAGCTGTAGGATCATTTTTGCTTCATCATTATTATTCTTCCTTTTGCTCTCCTACAATAGCTTAAGTCAAGGAAATATCAATCAAGATACCACCTCTCAAAATATATTTTCATGTCTGAATTTGTATGTGTTGTAATATTCAGAAGTAGAGACCTGCCAAAAATGAATCCTCAGTATGTACATATAAATCCAAGAAGGGAAACCATTGTCAAATCTGAAATTGCAAGCCAGATTTGGAAGAAAGAAGTCTCTCCCAAGACTTTTTGAATACTCAGGTGCATTATTTTTTTTTTTGCAGACCATTCTGATCATCTTCCAGAAGTTCAGCACACTTTGGCTCACGAGTGTTATCAAGTGGGACCTTAAGGCATTTTCAATGGGGTTGAAAGTACATGGGAAGCAAACAGATCAGAGAGCACTGTACAGATAATGTTAAGGGTAAATTGCATTCATGTCACAAAACATTTTCACTTTTTCAAGGAATCCAAGCTGCAGGCATTTTTCTGCCACTAAAATAAAACTTTTTCCCTGAACTTCACATTTGAAGAACAGGACGTTAAAAAAGCACATTACAAAACAGCGTCAACAGCCACTACAATTTTTTTCAAATCTGAGGGGGAGGGGTAATGCTGTTACAGATCACACAAATCATACCAAAAAAACCCACAAAAAAACCTCTTTGAATTGTGTGAAGCTGCAGAAGCAAGGGTAGGTTTGGTGAATTAAAGTTGGGTTATACCACTGTGTAGCTTGTGCTGGTCCCTCCTCTCCCATTTGCCCCTTCAGTCCTTGGGCAACTGAGCAAACTCATTTTATTTACAGTCTAAATCTTCCTCCTACTGAGAAAGACAACATTGCACCTCTCAGCAGAGCAAGCTCAGTATACTATTTATAGCCTAATTTTAATTATTTAATTTTTAATGAACCATTGAGAAAAGAAAAGAACAAAACCAAAAAAACGAACCAAAAATCCAAGCAACTTAATTGTCCCAATTTCTTTTTGTGCACATTTAGGAGGAAAATTCCCTAGAGTTTACTATCTCAGGAATAAAAATGTTAATGCTACTACTCCCCAAACAGAAGAGCATGTGTGGAGGCCATCTGAAAAGTATACAGACCAATAACCAATGTTTTTGAACTGTTTAGGAAAAACTAAAACTCAGTTCATCCAAGTAGCTCTAAAACACATGCACCTACTTTTTAGACAGACAATAATTTTATAATAAATAATAATAATAGAGGCAGAGTTATGCAATCAGCTCTCTTGTGAAGAGCCACCTTTTATGTAACTAAATCAAATTCTCAGTCATCCACAAATATAAATTAAAATCCTTTTTCAAAACTCTAGAAGAAGAATATTAATTTTCTTCTGTTTTGTTTTTGAGAGGACAGTGTCTTATCATTTAGAAAAGAGGAGTAATACTAACTGTTCTTCACATAATACATAAGCTCCAAAACAAATCTATTGAAGCTTCAATCAAAATGTTTCTCTCAATCTTTGTGAAATAGAAATTTAAAAAATATGAAATAAATACTGTTGAACAATTATTAAGAGAGCAAGGAAGTGTCAGAGAAGCTTTCATTAAATAACACAAGAATCAAACAATTGACCAGTTTTTCTACATTTAAACCAGAATAACCTTCCTTTTCTATGTCTCTGCTTCAGTTTAGTTTTAAAACTAAATGGAGTATTTTAAATGACACTAAAACCCAACTGATTTATGAAACACTGTATAAACGACATCATCTTGAACAGGCCAGCACTAAAACATCTCATTGTGACTGGTTTGTGTCATTTAGATTTTCCCCTTTGAGGGGAACAAAGATTTACAGGGCTTCATTTGAGTACTAACTTGAACACAGAGACAAAGTGGCTTAAGTGCCTTGTCCTGAATGGATGAAAACTGAAACCCTTCCAACACAGCAAAGGCTTGCAGTCCATACAACATTTACAATTACTAATGACCAATTATCTCCTAATTAAAAATAAGTGGCATTGCACCCTTACCAATGGCTGCATTAGGACATCACAACATTTCTTTATTCTAAATGGTAATTACTGCAAAGCTTAATGTAAGGCTGAGGAGGCAAAGTTTGAATATTGGCATGTAACTGCTTTCAGCTGAATAACAGGAAGTGCTGAGACTGAAGAAAAAACCCATCTAAGAATCTTATGTCTCACCTGGACATTAGTTATTTTAATCAGAATTCCAAGAAAGTATCTATATGCACTGAGGATCCAAAGCTGAAAAAGAAAAAATAGGTCCACAGTTTTTACTGTCTCAGTTTTTGCTTGTGGATTGAAAATTTCTGGCTAATTTGTCCTTTTGATGATAGCTCATCTCTTACCACTTGCATTTTCCTTCTAATAAACTTGGAAATTTCCATAAAATTCATACTAAAACAAACTTACACCAGAGAGGGAGCCATGTTCTGTAGTGAAAAGGTGGATTTGAAAATGCAAGGAAAATTGTCAGATGCCTTGGCACAGTTTTACTGTGAAATTTGACATGCACCTCAAAATATTTTGGTTTATTACTTTTTGGGCATAAATTGAAATCTTTGTACTTTGTAATTGAAATCTTTGTACTTAACTTTTTTCTATCCTGCAAAAGTACACTGAATGCAGGCATTAGGAAAAGGGCTCAGGCACCTGCCTTCCTTCCATCCTACATCATACCATGGCACAGGAATGTTGTGTTCATGAAGGGATGGAGTGGCAGGAGACACCACCCAACCAGGAAGTCTGGACATGGGAGGCAAAAAGAAGCATAAGGAAGAATAGTGAATAAATTTGTTGATTCTTACATAAAAATGGGAGTCTTTGATTAGAGAATACCAAGTGAAATAATTATTTTAATCATTCTCCTCCTGAGTGGTTCCACATTACAGTGAAGAAATAAACATTTCTCTCATTTCAAAGAAAACTCTTTTTTTCTCTCCACATGGCATGAAATTCCAAACCTTGGTATAATATCCTGATCTTTTTCTCATAACAGGAAAGTTATTCTCAGAAGAAAAAGTTCTTTCTAAAGTTTTGGAGCTATCCATCTGTCTGTATTCTTCCCTTATCTAGTTTCTTTTATCTCTTATATGAATTGTGAAAAGATCTCTCACCCATATGCATAACTTCATACTTTGATGGATTTTAAATTTCTAATTTCTTCTATACAAGGGCAAATCACTTTAAAAATAAGCATTCTTTGGCCAAAATCACATTAAAGCACAGCATACTCAACAGTTTCTCTCATAAGCAATGGAAAAAATTACAAGAAAAGGTAGAGGGAGGAAGAAATTAAATAAAATCAGATAAAAGAAAGATGTAAAGAGAAGCTTAAGGAAGGGGAAGCCATAGCTTCTCAGGGGCACAGAACAGTATGTATGTATGTGTGTGTGCAAATAGCAGAAGCTGTACAGGGAAAGAGTAATGTAAAAGAATAAAAATAAGTTGGTTCTTTTTTGCTTGTAAAATATACACAGATTTATTTCCAGTAATGATACTTCAGGCTCACCAGGAACTCAGAGTTTTATATATTGCTTTTTTTTTTTTTCCTCAGAACACAAAACAGTTAAAATGCCAAAGAAGCTCTGATTCAAACTGATATCTCAAGACCTTGTTAGCAGTCAGTACAGAGAATTCCCCTGTAGCATGGAAAAATAAATATTTCTTTTTATACCAAATCAGTTTTATGTCATGCTATAGTTTAACTATTAACAGGACTGAGACGATTAATGCAACAGCAAGTCTCCCAACTCAGAAAATACCCTATATTTTACACTGGGGTTGCACAAAAGCCCTCTTCTAAAACAGATACTGACAGAGACTAATAGTAGATGCTGTAACTTAATCTCAGAACCCCAGTGATGTCAAACCTCTTGAGCATCATATACACTTTATGGTCGGGTGTTATCACTATCCTTCAATGGAATTACAGTTTTGTAACTAATCTCTCCCTATCAGTTACACTACACAGAAACTGTGAAGTCCAAATACAAAGAGACTATAGGTGTGAATGATTGCACTTGAGTCTTTCCCCCCCAACCATATTTCTAAGCCCCAGAGTGATAAATGGCACAGCAGTTATAAATGGGCCATAGGGTCAGTGGAACTAAAAGCTGAGAGTTCAAAGAAAAGTCACAATTCTTCAGAGTTCAGCAAAAGGCCAGAGACTGATGCTGCAATGCTTAATGATAAATGGCCAGGGTTGTTATGCTCCAGTTAGAGAAGATAGGAGATTGGCAAAGAACCATGGCAATGGGAACACTATAGCCTCAGACCATCCACATCACATCACAGGTCTCTAAGTGTTATGGCTTTCCTGTATTAGTTTACAATTCTTCATTGACAGAAGCTTAACAGTTACAAACAAACCAGCCACAAGAGGTTCTGGTAATAGGGAAATTAACCATACAAATTTAACATAAATCGAACTCGTCTTCACGAGTTCACAAAACAGCTCTGAAGTGTGAGGAGAGGGACTTGGTCATGAACAAGTTATCACAGTAGACTGAAGGCCAAATCTACTGACAATTTAGGTACATAAAGGGAATAAAAAATCAGGAACTAGAATTGAGGCACACATGAGTTCAAAAGGCTGGCTCAGGAATAAACCTGAACAGACACCTGAATCTCTCTACCTGTGCCACTCAGAGAAGTGGAAGCCAACAGCATCTTTCTTTTGCGGAAAGGAAATCACTTTTAGACCATTTTCTTAGGCTGGATTCCAGACACACCCACATCTTTCAATACACTCTTACAATCCAAGTGAACACCCTTCCCACAAGGAGTGTTTTTCATCCAGTACTAGTGTGCAGTCAGGAGATGAAAACTGGATCTGTAAGGATTGCTGTCAGGAGGACCTGGCCTTTTGCCATTTCTGTGCAGGAAGGAAAGATAATTTAAACTCATTTAAACCTCCGATATTACTTTTATATTTTAGACAACAGACTAATGTATAAATAGTCACCATTGAAGTGAGGCCTGGAACAAATCTCCTTCCTGCTAGATAAGATTCAGATTCCAGATAGCCTAAGTTGGGAGGATCTCCAGGCATCAATAAAAAAGATTTCCTGAACAGACCTTCCAAGTGTTTGTTCAGAGCTGAAAGCACCAGATTCCCAGAGTATTCTTACCATGATCTTCTATGGTTGGATTTTAAGGACCATGGTCTAAAACTGGATCACAAAATTGATCACACACTGATATACAGAAAGATTTGCAATTATACAATTATGAAACTATCAATATACAGAAAGATTTGCATTAGGAATTAAATCACGTGCATTTTCTACATCCTGCTCTCCAAAAAAAACTAAAATTAATCTTTGCTTATTACTTTTCATTTCATCTCCTCAATAACAACTACAACAAAGAAATAGTTGTGTGTTTAATATTTTTACATAAAAGCTTGAATAGTAATGAACTAAAAATAGACACCTATTTGTCAGAAGATTCTTAGAGACACCACATGAGGAAATTTTTCATGAAACAGCTATTAAGGCTGTCTGAAAGTATTCTCCAGAGATGTGTATCAGTGCCTACAATGAAATCACATAAACAAAATAATTGGTCATCCTCACTTCTGTATTATTGCCATACATGATGGATTAAAAGTCCTTGTAATGCTAAACCAATTCAACTATAAATGAATGACCAGTACCCAAGATTTAAAAGAATTTGCTCACCTTTGGACACTAGATTTGCAATGGGAATAGGAGACACTGTTCACACTATCCAGAACACTACTTAATGCTTTTTTTAAATATGTCTCTTTGATTTCCCCTATCAAATCGCTTGTTACCATGAGACTTCACCCTTGTTTTCAGAACTTCATTCAAAATAGTACAAATGTTCTTAAGTAAGACATTCATTAGGCAGGAAATGGAGAAAGTAATTCCCCATCTCATTCGTATATACAGACTGAACAGACTTTCTTTATGTGCTCATATAACATTTGCTAAATGAGTGTTCACTCCCTCACTAGAAATACTCAGTGTGTAGTTATTTGGTTTTTCACTGCAGAGTCATTACCCTTGGTTCATAAAGTTCCTGAACTACGAATTGTCAGAGGTTAGGAAAATATTCCTGGTAAGTTTTACTGTTTGCTGGTAAGATACACTTTCTTCCTTCAGCAGCCAACTGCCAGGGATGGAACACTGGGCTCTGTAATCCCAGTAACCTTGGACTGGTTACAGTCCTGCAATCACCCACACACGCTGCACATGCAGTTAACACTGCTGCCTTTATTCTCATGGGTCAGGAAACTGCATTTACTGCACCAATTTTTTTTTTTAATATGTTCTGGAATACATGCTTATCTGAGTGCAAGAAATACGTCTTTATCTAGGAGTATATTTGGACATTTAAAAATATTGAGAGGTAATTTTCCAAATAGGCCTTCCTTAGCAAGACAGAAAGCCCAAATGATCTATAAATTCTCTGCAACTTAAAGTGCAATAATTTAATTTAATTTTGTTGCAATCACTGAAGCATGCCTTCACACACCTGGATACAGCATGGGAAAATCTTGTTCAGTCTGATTTTATAGTTTGGGTGGGAGGGGACCTTAAAACTCATCTTGTTCCAACACACCTGCCAGGGAGAGGGACACCTGTCACTAGAATAGAACCCTAGGCTCAGAGACCCATCTAACCTGGCCTTGAACACTTCCAGGGATGGGACATCCACAAGTCCCCTGGACAACCTGTTTCAGTGCCTCACACAGCAAATAATTATTTCCTTAATAATTTCCTGGTCTAAACCTACTTTTTTGTCACTTTGAAGCCATTCCTCCATGTGTGGTCACTGCATACTCTTGTGGATTGTCCTAATCCTTTCTGTTGGCTCCCTTCAGGTAACAGAAATCTGAAATTAGACCACCTCAGACCCTTCCCAGGCTGAACAATCCCAATTCACTTACCATTTCTGCATAGGAGAGGTGCTGCATCCCTCTGATCAACTTGGTGGCCCTTGACAGCAGTAACACAGGCAGGGCAGACAATGAGGCAAGGAGCAGGTAGCAGCAGTTTGATTTGAGGCCTGGACTGGACAGTCCAGAGAAAATAAAGCAAGGAGGAGGCAATGAAGAAGACCAGAGAACAAGGCTAAAGTCACATGGATGTCTCACAATAGATTGATCTATAGGAGTACAGTTCACTGAAAGAAGAATCAGTTCACAGAAGCCCACTGTCATGCAGTCATCCTTGATTTAGCCAGTCAATTTGTGGCTCACTTAATGGGGGCCACCCTTATTTTAGGCAGGAGTTTTTAATTCACTGTATGTAGAATAGTATTTAAATTATCTGTACTTCTTTGCCTTCTTTTGCACTTCCCTCCTTTTCAGTTCCCTCATTACCTCCATACCTTTTAGGGCAAAGCTGGGATCACACAGACAGTCTAACACCCTCCACAACCCTGATTCACTCCTAGCAGGTGATGGCAGCAATGCCTGGCATTTAGCAAGCATTCTGCAAGAGCTAGGAGGGAGGTAAGAGAGGGTCATGTGGTCACATGCCCTTTTCATTACCCTGTCGGCAATACCCATGTGGTGTTATTAGACTGCCCTACAAACTAACAGAGAAATCCTGTGGAAGTTTGACAGTTAAACAACAAGAGTCTCATCAGGACAGAAATCAAGGAGTTTCAAATTTTCCTATTCATTTTCAATTGTGTGTGAATATTCATTCAATTGTGGCCCCAGATTCAGAACACCCTGGCTCTCAGGGCCCATGTGGCCCTCTGAGACAGAGGCACAGAGACACATCGATCTGATTTGCTCAGAATGTGATTTCACATGACAGAGAAACATTGTGTTCAAGCTGATCCAAAAGCAAATTCTGCTCCGTGATTCAGACGGAGGTTTTGAACTCTGATCTTCAAGATCCCAAAGCTGTAATCTGATCACCAGTTATTTTGGAGAAAGTACCTCTGGCTCTGCTGGAGCTATCCCACTTTGCAAAAACAGTTGCAAAGAAGACTCTGCCTGGACAGCTGGTGGCTGGGGAGCCCCTCCACTCATGCAGGCAAGGCAGAAACCTCAACATGAACCTTAGCTTCCTGGTTGGAGCTTTCACAATGGTGTTACTTGCTATTTGACAGCCAAACCTTCTGTTCTCCTGTTCCACTTGCCCAATGGGTGGTCAGGAAGATTTCTTATTTATCAGATCAGGTTTCTTTAACTAGAAAATTTCCCATCACCTCCACTCGTACAAGGCAGAGCTGTGCAGGTAACCTGACAATTCCTGCCTGGAAGCTTTCTGCTGAAATGAAAGCCAGAATTCAGCTTTAGGTGGGTCTGGCTTCTCCCTGACAATTTCAACCTCTGAGACAAAATGAGTAATTTTGAGAGCAAAGATCAACCTCACTTCAGAGTCTAGACATCAGAAACTGGCAATTGTTGCAAGGCAAACACTGAACTTTGAAGTCCTGCTCTTTCATTTAGTACAGCAAAAAGTTCTTATCACTCACACTTAAACCACAGTGACTTTCCTCCAAAGTGCACACTGCACTGAAGCTCTCCTGCAAAAGACTCTGAACTTTTATCTTCCATTTTGAGAATATTGTTTGAAAAAATACAATTTGGCACTTCAAAAGAGACATTTGACTTGTCCTTGTCTCAAATGATTGCCCCTTATAGCCCTTGAGCAACTGCAGCTTTGGGAGCATTTCAAAGAGAAATGCTCTAGTATTTGGTATCAGAGAAAATAGTCTGAGCTACTGTAATTCCCCATCATCATATTCTTTATAAATGTAATATTGCTTAGTGAGACATACAGCTTCATTTTCTCAGCCCTATTTTTAAGCCGTGGTACCTAACAAGGCTGATAGTTAAGATGAAGAAAAGGAAGTTTAATGTATTTCTTTTCATTAAATCTGAAGAAAATAGCTGCATCCATTTGGGGTAGGAATAGATAAAAAACATCATTAAGTTCTTAAAGCTTGTGTTAAAATGCAATCTGTTATCCTTAAGAAAACAATCATTATCTTCCATCTCAATGAAATATAATGTGTGTGTACACTCATACATATGTATGCCAATGCACAAAACCACACATTTTTCTTTTTTAAAGTGACAGCATATGAAAACAAACACACTTTGATGTACATACTTATGCTCTAAAATAATTCACCATATTTGAAAGGCAAAAAACTCCAACAACAAGAATAAAATCCCAACCCCAAACTGAAAATTAACAATATTTCTCTGCATTTCTTTTAAAACACTTTATTATCTATTCTGCTTTCTATTACATTCTCAGATATTCTCCATCTGACTTAAAACTTTATAGTAAGGTTACCAGGAGGAACAGAATCAGGTCAGCACATTAAACTAGATTTTTCTTTTACAACAGCTTTCAGGCAAATCTTCAGATTTTCCATATTATTTACAAGGACATTAAGAAGGTCTTGTGCTTTCTACCTCAGTGATTTATTCTTCCCATATGCAGATGTGGTAATTCTTTAGAAGCTGGTTAATTAAATGTTCTAGCAATAACAGTAGGGTCTTGACAGACTAACTTTGATTTACCAATCTTATAAAAAGTCTGTCCTTACCTTTCAGAATCTGACTTTGCCATGGGATGTGCTAAATGAGAATAATAATTCTTAAAATAAATTAGCTAAAAAACTTAGTGTCGTACACACCCCAAGGTATGGCTTCAAATTCAGTAAATACTTTTACAGAAGGATTTGACAATTTGTTATAAAATATTTATGAAAAGTATTTGTACTATCAGGAGTATCAAAAGTTACGCTATTATTAGAAATGACTTGGTGCTAAGACATACAAGTTGCATAGCAGCACTACACTCCCACAGTTTTATTAAGAGATAAGGGAAAACAACATCTTTATTTCTTCATTACAACAGACTTTTTTTTTTTTTTTAACTTTTTAAATTAGTATCTATATCCCACATCTATGAGGAATCAGTATTCAGGTCCAAATGATAAGTTTTCTTCTAGTCTGTTTTCACTTGGACGTGTGGGCTCTCTTCATAACCTTGATTTAATACAAATCACAGAACATCTGGAACCACATGTGTTTTGCTGACTTTCTTAACTCTGGATTTAAATATTTTTATTTTAACTAGTACACAAGTACATGATGTAATACATTATTACCACTACAAAAATTGCCAGAAACCATCTCCTGTACATCCTGCCTGCCTTTTCCAATCATCTTCCCCACATCCCCTCTGCTGCAAAATACTCTGATTCATCAGGACTTTCAAATGGTACATGTAGTGAGTGCTGTATGGTAAGAACCACAATCTCCCTCTTGCAGAGAGTTGTAGGTTGGTTGTAAGAAAATTTTTAACAATAGGTAAGTGATAAAACTGGAGTCAGCCATCCTGACTCTGTTTTATGGCTTTAGGTCATTAATTCACAGGAGAATTAATTGCTTACAAAACCTTTTAGACAAGAAGAAATCCTCTAGAAAAAATATCTGGGTAATATCAGATTTACATGAGAAGAAGAGCAAGTGAAAAATGCACCAATGTCTTCTGAAAGATATTTAGGGAAAACTTCAAGAAAACTTCTTCAAGAGGCTTCTTTCTGGGAGTGTGATATTTCTGTATTTACATATTCCATCAGGTCCAGCAAAAAATTCAAACCTTATCTACATCATAACAGCCTACGCAATCAAAGAACATTAGCAAGGATGCTAATACTTGTTTCCTTAAATGCAAATTGGAAAGCTGCAATTTTTCACATCAGATAATGTCACACCACCACTCAGTCATGCATACAATCAGACTTGATCAGCTTTATCACCAGACTGGGGTCCTGCAATTAATAATGGTAAATAAATCCCACCACTCTTCTGCTATTTAAACGTGCTCAGCAACTTCCACAAGTGGACACTAAGCACAGGATCAAACAGGGACAGAGTCTTCCCCAGGCTGCTTTTGTTTAAGAAAAATAATATTCTTCAGTTACTTTAAGTTATATAGCTCAACAAAAAAAAAAAATTCATATTCTTCCTACAGAACTTAATACAACATTTATATCATAGACACCATTAGCTTGCCTGGAAAATCCCTTAAGAAAAGTCTTACCTTACATGGAGGAGACAAATTAAACCCAAGTTTGCAGTTTGAGACTTCCTTTTTTCTTCTAAAGATGAATTTATTTCTTTTCAGTTCAGTACCTCTGTGCTCTCTTCTGACCTAATTTTGTCTGTGATAAATGCCAGAGTTTCAGTGGAGTCACTTGAGCTTCTGTAAGAAAAGAACTGAAGTAAAAATGAATGCACTCAACATTCCTGCTCTGACAGATTGCTTGACAGGACACTAAAAGCCATGCAAGGCTATAGGTGAGGTAAAGCCCCAGAACTGCCATTCTTCTAGACAAAATTGCATTTCAGTTTTCTGCTAATTATTCTGTACTAACATAACAAAGTTAAAGCTCATTCAGACTAAGCAGGTCTACAATTTGCACAATTTGCCTGATACAGGCTGTTTTATAAGACTTATTCTCAGGGTATTGCATGACCAGAAGACATTCAAATTAAATTTCAGCCTTGTTTAGACAGGAGAAAGACAATACATGCTTTCTACTGAGAGGCACTGCAAAGTACAGCCAGCACAGAAGTTTCTCAATTTAATTACTTTTCGTTCCTCCCCTATCCAAGCACCTTGCTGGGATTGTTTTTCCCTTGTTGATGGAGGATCAGCAAACTGCATGGAAGTCTGAGCACAGGTGCACCTGCCCTTGCAGAAATGGGCAGAGAACAGCCACAGAAGGTGCAGGGAGGCTTCCCATCCCAGCCCTTCCCGGGGGAATCCCAAGGTGTGTCAGGGGACCTGCCACAAAAGTCCACACTGCAGGATAAGGCAGACAAGATGTCTCAGATCCCTCAGGTATCAGCAACATTAAAAGGGCTCTACTGGCCAGTCAAAAGCTCTTCCAGCCCCATATCCTGTCCCAAATGCTATCCTAGGGGTAACACAGGCAAGCACACCATGCTCTTTACTGTTTTTGTTCCCAGCTTCCAGCACCCTGCAGCCTTGGAGCTTACTGAGACATTTCTTTCCAGGCCTACAGCAGGGCTAAAGCCCTCCTGGATTTACAGGACTCATTTGAGCACTACCTCAGAAATAAAAGTCCCTCACAGAGCAAAGAATTCAGCTGGAGGAAAAAGCTGAAAAAATTAGAGCAGATCATCTCATCACCACCTAACACATTTAGGAAGAGGAGTCTTTTTCTGGAAACTGAACCAAAGCATGTGACACCTTATGAAGTAGTAGGCGGGAGGACAACAATTAAACAGTTGTGACTATATGTTATACAATCTTAAGCCTTCAGATGATGTAATAAAAACATTTTTAAATGTTTGCTTACAGCAGAAACTTAACCAAGTTGGGATATTTTAATACCATGATCAGTTTCACTGATTCACTGCAAATGCTCCAAAGTAGTTTTAACTTCCCAGAAATAATGCAGGTATATTCTGAACTCTCAGTTTGTTGAACAGGCAAATGTTTTGTTATGCAGGATCAAGGAATACCCAGTTCCATCTTCTGTTACCAAGAAAAAAACCCCCAAAAAACAAACCATACTTTACCTGAAGCATATGAGAACAAAAACTGGCTGTTTAAACTGCTAATGAACATTTGCTTCATATCAGATGATATTACTGTTAGAAGATGGGTACATTCACATGAGCACCATAAAACCACACACCCACATTGTTTAGGCATTATCAAAACTTGCAGATCTACATAAGGGGAACAAATTTCTGAAACCATTTATAGATCACATTCTTGTTTTTAAAGGAAGAGCAGATAGTTTTCCTGCATCCTATTGCTTAAACACTTCTTCATCTCCTAGAAAATATTTAGATTTTCAAAGGTTTAAAGAAATTTAGTGTTTTTCCCCAATGTCAAGGACACTAAGGTGTTTACTGAAGTAGTGTATCTTTTGAAAGATTACCTTAAATTAAAAAGAAAATGTGAAGGGCATAGACATAAATGTAGCAATCATTAGTACTCTTTCCCACCATTCTTCTCCATCTTTTTCACAGTATTTAAATGCCTAAGCTGAACAAAAGCAACCTGATCATGTAAAAATTTATACTTAGGAGACAGACAGCTGTAAAAACCAAAACTAAAACAAAATAAACAAACAACTCTCCCCAATACCAAACAAAAAAAACACACCAAAACAAGACAAAAAGATGGGGTATGCCTGGGCACCAAAAATATTTTGCAGAAATTGAAGTTAAAAACCTCAGTGCTTCATTAGCTTCTAATAGCAAAGAAACAGCATTTATTTTCTAATGATCTTTTCTTACAGTGAGAAATATCATCTTGTATAAGTAAAAAGTAATAGTAATCAGAGTTCCAGCCATAGAAAATACAGCAGCAATATAGCCATAGTTTCATATTGCTGCTGTTACACATTTTCCCAGTTTTGGTGCTCCTATTATAAACACTTTTTACCTTGTCTTTGAATTTTTCTGTCACTTTAAACTTTTCCTCAAAGTGCTGAATTTTAGAAAAAGCAGCTGGGATTACACCAGAGAAAGGAAAATAAAGTCATATTTTACACGTGTGTCTAATGTTGCTCTTTGCCTTCCATGATTATAGAAAGAACAGGATTTCCAAAACTAGTATTCAAAAACCGCTTGTTTCCTGCACTTCCAAACCAAGCAGGGCATTTAGCTCTGAAGACTGGAGAGGGGATTTAAGGGAGTACATTCAGCACTAATTTGTAGAGCAAAATGGTAATAACTTTTGTCAATATTACTATTACTTTACAAGGAGCACTTGGCACCAAAAGCTTTTATGGCTAAAGACTGCTAAGGCCCATCCTCCTTACTCATCAGTCACTGGAGTCCTGGTGAAGCAATGGACCTTACTATTAATTGCAATTATTGCAGTAATTGTATCACTGCTACCAGCGATTGCGCAGCACAGTGCTGAAGATGTTTTGTGAGGAAGCACCCCCTGTGTGAAAGCATCTCCTGTGAGCCTCTCTAGTTTCATCATCACTACCATGCCAGCAACTCTCCATTCAATTTTGTTTCCTCTCAGCTTCCCAGGGATCATGGGATGGGAGTTGTTTATTGCAGACTTCTTCATTCCACCTGTTCCCCAGAGGAACTAGCACAGTGGTTTGATTTACTATGAGACCCTGAGAGCAGCTCAGCTGGGCAGAGCACTGTGCTAATAACACCATGGCTGTGGTTTTGATCCCTGCCCAGGCCATACACATAAGAGCTGGACTTGCTGATTGATGGTTTTGGGTCCCTTCCAACTCACAATATTCTGTGCAATCTGAAACAGGACTGAAAGGACTGGAAAGCAGCTCATTCTGACATGAGTGATGACAGAAAGCCTCTTCCCCTCTTCTTCCTTCAAGGAGAAGTACATCTAAATAAGGACTAAAAGCTGGATCCTAGGATGAGTTGCCACTAAATGGTCATTTGAGCAAGGGTGTTTTGCATTGGTATCCAAGTGAATGCTGCTGTTTGTGCAAACTGTGATCCATGGTAGCCATGCAAAAAGCCACACACAAAACAATTCTGATCTCTGGAATCTTACAGTTCACTAGGAACTCTTTAGCAGAGAGGAAAAAAGGTACAAATTAGAAGCTGAAAATGACAGCTTAAGTCCACTTTTTCTCTTTAGTATTTACCCCCAAAAATAGCTTTATTGAAGTTCCATTTAGCACAGAACTGGCTAATAGGTGAACAACTCCCTGTGGTGCACTCACTCCAGTAATTTTAATATGAGCATAATAAAGCTTGATTTTAATTGACTTTGATGTTACAGTTACCCTAAAATGAGTCATATTCTGCTTTCAACTTAATCATAAGTAACATGTTCTTTATAAATTGACAATATTATTCAAGACTTGTGATGTGAACATATCAGATACTCTGGGTTACTAACATTCTGGAGAGTATTGCCTCCACATAGTACTCTAAAACCTGGACACTTGCATTTGATCTATGATCTCTATAGATTTTTTCAGTTTCTTTTATGCTTTTTAGTTCATTACTTTTGAAAGTGATTTTTGAAAGTATTAATTTTTCAGAAGTCGAAACAAAAGAACCCGAAAAACTTCAATGTTATTTTAAGGCTATGTGCTTGCAGAGGTTTGAGTACTTTGAACTAATATATTGAATATCAGCTTTCAAGGTGGAACTACCAAACCCTTGCAATCAAATCTGTGGGAGTGGCAGCCTACAGCCATCCAGGACTTATTAAAATGCAAGTTTGAAGGGCTTTGCCTTCTTCTGAATACACAGGATATTCCATTTTCTCTTTTGTGGAGGAAGAATAGCAATAAGCACACAAACACATGCATACATATACATCTATTCATACACTCATTTGTGTCAATCCCAGATTACACACAGCAGCTGTTCTGTCTGATCTATAGGAGGAGCAGATGAAGACTGACTTGATAGCACATATTCAAGATTTTTGGCTTTAAACATATTTTCAGTTTTCCTGAGTGGTAAAGAAGTAACATTCAACCAGCTTCGCTAGAAGCTTGCAGTTGTAGAAGGAAGACAGCACCCCAAACAGAAATACAGTTCTCAAACACATGGCCCAACCTTATCCTTCTTTTATTTCTGCTCAACTTCCTTTCTCTGCACTGGGGAGGACACATCTTTCCCCACTCTGTCTTTTAAAATTTAAAGATGCTCAAGATCATTATTCACTCTTACCAGCACTGATTTTACTACACTAACAGGAGAACTTTTCTCTCAGATGGGGTTTCAAGAACATTTTCTAACACAAACCAGAAGGTGATGATGAGACTACACATCCCCAAGTCTTATGTCGTTCCGTGCCTCGAGTGAGTGTCAGGTCCAATTGCTGCAGGGTTGGGTTTGCTCTAGGGTACCTGCTCATAATCCACAACTTGGCTCTCCAAAATTGAAACCACATTTCCAAGAAGCATACAATCAATCTTTCAGAGATGGAATAGGGCAGCAATCTATTTTTCATGCTTTTATAACCCCTCATGACAACATATCACATTAAGATTTTTTACAAGTGTGTGTCATTTCAGACTGTACAGGTCACAACTACATATTTCCAGTGAACGTTTCCATTAGAGCACAAACTTGGCTGAATGAACCCCACAGATGACTTACAAGCCTTGATATGTGAGGAGTGGATACCACTGCACTATCTTAGTTTTAACACACAGGACAACTAATAAGTTCAGAAATCTCTCAGTACATTCTAGAAATAGTTTAGCAAAAACAAGAACAAGGACCATAATGGCAAAAAAAATTTACCACATGCTCTGGTTCTGCAGCGAGACACCAGTATAGCTGGAAATAACATAAAGTACTGGGGGGTTTGAGTTTGTATTAAGAAATTTCCCCTTTTTATTTTACTTCTTCCACCACTGTAGGTACTCCATTAAGAAAAATTCCATAGCCTGCAATTTCATAGCTACAGGTTTCTCTCTCAAGGTGGAACTCAGGAAATTTGCATAAAAAGAACAAAGGTAAAAGAACCTAGTGATATCACTGAGTGCTACGACTGCACACATGAACTCTACCCTTGACTTTTGGCATTCTTCTCTCTGAATATTTCACAGTCAGTACGATGTGAAGCTGAAGAAAATTCCTGATGCTTCTCAGCAAAGCATTTGGAAGTGGAATCATGGAAGAAGCTCAGCACCAGAAGCATGATGTATGTCCTCCTGTTCTGTGCTAGAGAGTAGGCTGGCAGCTGGGGGATGCTGTTAGCCCTGGAGCTTTGGGCACTGACAGAAGTCCATTTTCACCAGGCTGGCAGCCCTGTGACGTGCTGCCAGCAAGGCATGGTGTGACACGGCTGGGAAAGTCAGGCAGAGCTCTCTGGAGCAGGTAGAGCATTTGCAAAGTAGGTAGGCTTTGCTCCTGACAGTAGGAAGGGGAGCAGCAAGCATGGAGCAGCTGTCATGTTAATCCAATTCATCAAATGACAGCACTTTACCATGAATGCAAATGGCTCAGTGCTGGCCTTGGGTGTCCAGCTCTCACAGAGTAACTTACAAGCCATGGAAAAGTAATTATGATGGCAAGAAAGAAAAATTTGATGGGTCTTAAGAGCTGGGGGATTTAAACTCCTTGTTATATGAAAACTGAATATCAGAGAGACTTTCTTCTATATGTTGGCTTCTGTTTCATAGGGCAACTTTAAGCAAACACACAGCTATCATCTTTCTTGCCCATATGACCTCATACACAATGCATTGTGAAAAAAAAAAAGAAAATTTCACATGTCCTAAAGCATATTGGGTAAGGAGAAATGCCTGCAGGAAAGCTCTTGTAGGCATACCACAGCAACACAAATTCATCCATCTCTATAACTTTGATGATGAGTCACGATATCTAAACATCTCAGGTTATCTCTGACATGTTCACGTAGGGCTATTTTGGTCTTGCACACATGGGACTGAGTGGCACAGAAGGACAAACACTGAAGGCCACTTAAATTCATCAAGAATTAAAAAGTCGCCAACAGAGCTGGCCCAAAAATTATAGACTAGTCATAACTTCCCATAAGCCCAGAAAATAATATTCTATTTTGTAGCTTTTCACACACACATACCCCCTCCAGCCATTTGACCAGCCATTCTCAGTACTCTGTAATGTGCATCTCAGGGGGAAACCCTTACAGTCTGTGGGATGAAGAAATGCAATATGTACCACAAGAGGTGCAAAAACAAAGGCAAGACAGAATCAAAGGAGGAAAAAAAACAAACCCACTTTCTTTGTGAGTCTTACTTCTTGTTTCAGCCTCCTTGTAAAATCTCAGCTGGTGCCATGAGGAAGTGATGGAAAATGTAGGGCAGCAGCTGCTTGGCCCCACTGAGAACCTGCACCACCTTCCTCTCCTGCACCCCTGCCACTGCAGAGCAGGGACACAGAGTTTTCCCTGCCCTCCTTTCTCCAAGGAGCAACTCAACCCTGCCTGCCCTCTGCTTGTCAGCCCTACAAGTGGAGCCAATAGCTGGCTGCATATTAGCTCAGAACATGCTGACAATGCCACTCTGGAGAGCCTATTTGAAAGGTTAATAACTTTTAAAATCCAATTAGAGGGCCTAATTAGCTAAAGCAATCTTTGGTCTGCCTACTGAATCTCAAACTAGGTGAGCACAATAAAGATTAATCTGTTCTTCGTTCTTTTGCAGGCAGCAAAGAGGATGCTGGAGCCCCTGAATGCCTCAGCTTTCAAGTGGGCACCAGAATGACCTGAGCAAGCTCAGATCTGAACTTCAGAGCAAGTTCAAACCCAGCAGAAAAGCTCAAGCCACAAATTCTGTGTTCCATTGTCATGATATCATGGATGCTGATACTTCAATTGTGACAAGCACTGCCACACATGATATTTTTGCCACTCTTGAGCACACGAGATCAAAATGATCTGATTTGCTAGGAAAAGCAGCAATAAAAAAATACCAGTTTTATTTCTCACTCAAGTATTCCTGTGGAACTTTTCCTTTGTAACCTCAACTAAGCCAGACCATCTTGTATGCACTGTTGTTTCTTCACATGTACTCACTTTTAAATATGCAAGAAACCCATCAGTTAGTTACTAACCCACTAATTAGCAGTTAACCTGCTCTAGGCATCCAAATGAAACCTTATTTTATTATTTCATAATTATTTCTCTTTCCTACAAGACATCATTAGCAAACATTAAAAGTGAATATATAAATAAGTAAAATTACTATTTTTCATAGACATTTAAGCCAAACCAAATCAAAATGACCTACAGCAAAAGCTCCTGAAAATGTCCAGTGTATGGTTATCCTGAATCTCCCATTTATGCACACCCTTAAAGGTAGAAAGGCTAAATTCACAATATATCATATTTTTTAAAAACATCTCCTAACAGACTATCCTAAATTCTCTTCTTCACGGGCACACCTGAGTCTCAAAAAGCCCCACTGATTTTCCTAGGAATGCTTCCTGGGAGCTGGTACATGCTGCCACAGCCATGGCAGTGGTACCAATGACACAGTGAATTTCAGAGGAAAAAGACCAGTTGCTAAGAACATCACCCCAGGCTGTTTTAAATTCAGAAAGCAGATTAGTATGCATCTGCCACAGGAATTGCAGCCTTTAGAACAAACTACTGAAAGAAACCGCCCGTCCTAAAATAGTCCCTAATCACTTCAGGCTTTCCCTAGCAAAAACTACACCTCACTTCCAGTCCAAGGAAAGAAAGGAATCGTTCTGAATCACGCGAACACACCTCCAAAGGAGCAAAGTTCTTTTCCCTTGCTGCAGGTCTGAAGTGCCGTGAGAGAAAAAACAGCTCCCAGGGGACCTCTCTGGAGCCCTTCAGCCCCAGCAGAGCTTTCACCGCGGGAAACACCAAATGTCCAAGTTTATTTACACAGCCCACCCGGGTCCTGCCGGGCTGCCAGGGCTCCGTTTCTCCCGCAGGAAGCATCCGCACCCTCACGGATGGTGGGAGCGGCCCGCAGTGCCGGCCTCAGCCCGGCAGGTGCCGCTGCGGGCCCGCGGGAGGCGCCGCCACGCCCGGGCTGCCAGGGAACCGCAGCGGCC